>NW_027492258.1:452500-646217 GCF_021521415.1 Bidens hawaiensis | reverse complement strand
CACCCAATTATGTATCCACAATGAAACTATTGGGTCCTTTTTTTTTTGCAAAGTTATCAAAAGTTATAATATGATCTGGATCTTTACCCAAACTCGTATTCAAAGAACGTCCAACCCGTTTACCCGTTTCTTTTCTTGTACCTTAATCCTCGGACCTTAATCAATTTCGATTCATAAGATCAGTATCATGTTTATTTGCATCGTACACCAACACTTTATTTAGGTATGAAATCGTAAATCAATTAGCCGACCAAAATTGACTACCCGTCTATAACATAAACTAGCTTTAAAACCTGTGTATTACACGAGATAATTTATGTATAAATTACAATGAATAATTTAATACAAATAAAAATAATAATTAAGTTTTCTTTATATTATGTAAAAAAATGTATTACAAATATAGTCGTTTTATATAATCATATATATTTAGAATATAATATATGGCATTAATAATTCAATCGATGGAGATTGACCAATTAATACAGTATGTTGAATTTATAATCTATACTATATTTAGATCCAATAATTTTTTTCTTTTCCGTCAATAGGAGAGAAGTAATTTTGGCAGGAATTTGATATTGAGAATCAACCTCAAAATGTCATGTGTCCAGAATTATTTTCCTTTATTAGTATAGGTAGATAGGGGATACGATCTAGAATGGATGATTTTACAATTAATCCCGTTTGTACGTTCTGGCATAGCTCGCGAAGCAAACCCTATAACCAATTGCAATATAACAGCATGCAAGCATCGGATTTGTATCGCGTCTTCGTCGTCCAACCTAGGGTCCTCATTTGCAGTCAATTCGTGATGGTTGTAAGGTAAATAAGATATGTATTTTGATCATTTTTTATCAGTAATCAACACTAAACCTAATTAGATTAATATAACGTGGATTGATCAGTTGTATGATTAGGGTTTTTAGTAAATTGGGGGTTCTGGTCATTTGTATATATAATAACTCGTTTTTGTTTAATCATCAATTGTCATGCTATCACAGTTGGTTTGATCTGTGTAATGTGATTGTGGTGGTCGCGGGTTCGAACCCGGAAACCCGTATTTTTAGGCTTTATTTGAATATAATTTTAGTTAATTAATATAAATTAGTTTTAATAATTTATGACTTAATAATTAGATGTAAATAAACAATATTTTATCAACCTACATCTCTAAGTTTACGGTTCTTGTAAATAAATCCCGTCTCAAGTTTTCGTTACGTATATATACACATATATTTATATATATATATATATGTATTATAAGTTATTTTAATAATAATAAATTCTCGTTATTTTATTTTAAAAAAAACCGACACAATTATTGGTGTTTTCTAGTCGTTGAACATCTTTATAAAATTTGTTTATATTAATTTTATATACAAGTATATACTACATATATATATATATATATCATACTTTAAATTGAAACAATTGTATTATAAATGTATTACATGAATTTTTTCTTAAAAGATTTAAACAAAATATTTATTTGCATCTTACTACATATTATATTTAAATAATACACATTAGTTTTATCTATTTATTTATATATTAGTGTTTTATTTATTCAAATAATTAAAAGTATGTCTCATTTTATATTTAATTAAATTATTTTATTTTATTTGTATATTTAATCATTTATTTATTTAGATTTTATTATTTAAATTACTAAGTATTTAATTATATATTTTATCAAAAATAGTTATTGGTGAATTTATAATTAATAAGACTATTAAAAACAATTACCGTAGAGATTAATCAATAAATATCTTAATCCCAAACTAGACTCAAATCACATCAAAAACTTAGTTTATTAAATCATGTTATATCTTTATAATTAATCGTATTACCATTATTTAATTAGGAATCCTTGACGGTATATCCCGAAGGGTTTATCTCGCTCTCATCGTAACTTATTTCGTTCATCCAATCAGGTGAGTAATCACTTCCCCATTTTACTTGTTTTCAAAAGTTTTTGGGATACTTGCGTACCATGTATCAAATTATTTATCTTATTATATCTCAAACGCAAACTGTGATCTTTGTGTTGTGTATTAATTGAATGACTGCCCGTTACTTGCTATTTGCTTACTTGCTTACTTGAATCGCATTCGGAGAGGTCCAACATAATCTCATTATAGTATGATCATACGACCGTCGTAGTGGACGGAGCCCGATCGCATTAGCAATGGTTTCACCGACACTCATTACTTACTTAACAATTTCATTGTTTATACTCACAGATAACAGTTTTGCCTATTTTTATTCATCCATTTATGTCATTATATATTACCATTTTTGTTCGTGTTAAAACTGGTGATCTACTCATTCAACATGTGTTGTTGATAAATATATATTTTGTACGCATTTACAGGTTATAGATTGGATTGCTTATCGAACTGAAACTCACGTAGAGATGGCTTTAGGATAATAAACATATACAAGAATAGTTGGTTTTGTATTTATAATTTTCTTTATTTTTATTGTTGATAATAAATAAATTAATTAGATATTGTCGCTATATTATTTCATGATAGTACCTTGAGAGTTGTGGGCAATCAGCTCACGCCCTAACATTTCCGCCTTAGGTGGGGTGTGACATTAAGGAAAAAAAATGGTTGACCAAAGGAATCAATTGGCAGAGCTTATAGGAACTTTGGAAAGTCAAAATGCCAGGAACTTAAATAATAAACTAGAAATCTTAGATTTTGAGAGTGAATTTGATGGAAGAGCAGGTGTAAAATGAAGGAGGTGAGCATGTATATATAGGGTAAATTGAAGGGAGCATGCATGGGGTTTATTTCAAGTGTTAGCATGTAAATGGATGGAGTAAAGGGGTCAAACAAAGCATAAAGAAACAAAAATCGTTACTACTGCTTCAGAGCTCCTTAGCGCGGCGCTAAGGGTTCAGCCCTTGCCACTTAGCGCAGCGCTAAGTGTCGCGGAGGGAAAATCTAATTTTTGCAAATTGGCAGTTTTAGTCCCTAACTTCGTTTTGAGCGTTTTAGGGGCATTCTAAGGGTTTTAAAAGATGTTTTTGAGATCCGACAACCATAAAAAAAATATGTAACATAAAATTCATCATTTTTATATTATTTAAAGGTTCGGGATACAAAACGGGTCGTTTAATAATAAAAACAAATACATGTTGACCCGAAAATCGGGAATGTCACAGTATCCCCTACTTTAGGAAAATTCATCCCGAAATTAAGATGATATGGAGGCAAAAAAATGTGGGTACTTCTCTTTCATTGTGTATTCTCATTCCCAAGTAAATTCCACGTCACTCCATGATTCCCAATGGACTTTAACTAACCGGATGCGGCTACGTTTGGTTTTCTTTTCGTTGTAGTCCATGATTTCAACGGGTCTTTCAACCATAATCATTGATTCATCGACATGTACTTCGTCGAGAGGTATATGGAAATTACCTTCGGCTAAACACTTTTTGAGGTTTGAGACGTGAAAGGTCGGAACACCGGTAAGTTCTTCCGGTAGTTCGAGTCGATAGGCCACTTTTCTAACCCTTTCGAGGATCTTGAAAGGACCTACAAAACGGGGTGCTAGCTTTCCTTTCTTTCCAAAACGTACTACCCCCTTCCAAGGGGATACTTTGAGAAGGACAAGATCGTCAACATTGAACTCAATGGGTTTTCACCGTTTGTCGTCGTAACTCTTTTGACGACTTCTAGCAGCGAGAAGGTTCTTGCGGATTTGATCGATACGGTCAGTGGTTTCTTGCACCAATTCGGGACTTGTGATTTAAGCTTCACCGATCTCGTTCCAACAAATCAAAGAACGACATTTACGACCGTAAAGAGCTTCGAAAGGATCCATACCAATGATAGAATGGAAACTGTTATTATACGAGAATTCAATGAAAGGAATATGGGAATCCCAATTCCCACCAAAATCAAGTACACACGTTCGGAGCAGATCCTCAAGAGTTTGGGTCGCATGCTCGGATTTTCCATCAGTTTGAGGATGGTAGGCGGTACTAAGATCGAGGCGAGTTCCCAAAGCTTCTTGGAGCGATTTCCAAAAATGAGAGGTGAATCTAGCATCGCGATCGGGGATGATGGTTAATGGTAAACCATGGCGACACACAATTTCACGAACATAGATTTGAGCAAGTTGCTCGACATAATACTTTTTGCGGATAGGAACGAAATGAGCTAACTTGGTTAATCGATCGATAATCACCCAAATACTATTATTGCCCTTTTGAATGTTGGGTAATTTGGTGATAAAATCCATAGTAATGTCTTCACATTTCCAAACGGGAATCGGTGGTTGCTCAAGTAACCCAAAGGGTCTTTGATGTTCGACTTTAACCTTTGAGCATGTAAGACATTTTGAAACGTACAATGCTACGTCTTTCTTCATACCCGGCTACCAAAAGGTAGAACGAAGATCGAAGTACATTTTATCCGCACCGGGATCTACAGAATATCGCGACTTGTGAGCTTCGTAAAAAATGAAAGTATGAATATCATCGCGATCGGGGACCCATAAACGATTGAGGTAGTATAGTAAGCCATCGGGTTTGGTTTCTAGTTGAAGTTCGGCTCCTCACGACATTTCGTCATACAGGTTGCCTTCGTCAACGGAGGTACGCTGAGCTTGATAGATACGGATTTGAAGATCGGTTTGAACGGTGATATTAGAAGCAGAATGGATTTGACATTAACCTTTCGACTGAGGGCATTGGCTACAACATTCTCTTTACCGGGATGGTAGCGAATCTCACAATCGTAGTCACTAAGTAATTCGGCCCATCGTCGTTGTCTCATGTTGAGATATTTTTATTAGAAAATGTGTTGAAGGTTTTTATGGTCGGTGAAAACCACACATTTTGTATCGTAACCGTAATGTCTCCAGATTTTTTGAGTGAAAATGACGGCACCAAGTTCGAGATCATGAGTTGTGTAATTCTTCTCATTGACCTTTAGTTCTCTTGATGCATAAGCGATAACTTGACCTCGTTGCATGAGAACGCAACCGAGACCTTGGTGGGATGCATCGCAAAATACTACAAAGTCGTCGTTTCCATCGGAAAGGGTTAAAGCGGGAGCATTGCAAAGCATATGCTTTAGAGTGTTAAAAGCTTCTTCTTCTTTCGGTCCCCATTCGTAAGGTTTTCCTTTATGAGTTAACGAGGTGAGGGGTAACGAAATTTTGGAGAAGTTTTGGATGAAACGCCGATAATATCCGGCCAAACAAAAGAAAGATCGAATTTCCATGGGTGTGGATGGAGTTTTCCAATATCTGACGGCCTCAATTTTGGCGGGGATCGACATGAATACCTTTATCGTTGATGATATGACCCAAAAATTGAACTTCCTCTAGCCAAAATTCACATTGTGAGAATTTGGCGTAAAGTTGTTCGTTTCTTAGGAGTTCGAGAATGGAACGTAAATGATACTCATGTTCGGCTTTGGTTTTGGAGAAAATGAGAATGTCATCAATAAAGACAATTACGAATTTATCCAAAAACGGCTTGCAAACGTGGTTCATGAGATCCATAAATACCGCGGGTGCTTTAGTTAACCCTAAGGGCATGGCCATGAATTCGTAATGTCCATACCGAGTACGAAAAGCGGTTTTAGGAATGTCTTCTTCGCGAACACGCAATTGGTGATAACCCGATCGAAGATCGATTTTGGAGAAACACGTTGCACCTTGGAGTTGATCAAAGAGATCGTCGATTCGAGGCAAAGGGTAACGATTTTTTTATGGTGAGTTTATTGAGTTCACGATAATCGATGCACATGCGAAATGAGCCATCTTTCTTTTTCACGAATATAACGGGTGCGCCCCAAGGAGAGGAACTTGGACACATAAAACCTTTGTCGGAAATTCTTGAAGTTGGTTCCATCGGAAAGGGTTAAAGCAAGAGCATTGTAAAGCATATGCTTTAGAGTGTTAAAAGCTTCTTCTTCTTTCGGTCCCCATTCGTAAGGTTTTCCTTTATGAGTTAACGAGGTGAGGGGTAACGAAATTTTGGAGAAGTTTTGGATGAAACGCTGATAATATCCTGCCAAACAAAAGAAAGATCGAATTTCCATGGGTGTGGATGGAGTTTTCCAATCTCTGACGGCCTCAATTTTGGCGGGATCGACATGAATACCTTTATCGTTGATGATATGACCCAAAAATTGAACTTCCTCTAGCCAAAATTCACATTGTGAGAATTTGGCGTAAAGTTGTTCGTTTCTTAGGAGTTCGAGAATGGAACGTAAATGATACTCATGTTCGGCTTTGGTTTTGGAGAAAATGAGAATGTCATCAATAAAGACAATTACGAATTTATCCAAAAACGGCTTGCAAACGTGGTTCATGAGATCCATAAATACCGCGGGTGCGTTAGTTAACCCGAAGGGCATGACCATGAATTCGTAATGTCCATACCGAGTATGAAAAGCGGTTTTGGGAATGTCTTCTTCACGAACACGTAATTGGTGATAACCCGATCGAAGATCGATTTTGGAGAAACACGTTGCACCTTGGAGTTGATCGTCGATTCGAGGCAAAGGGTAACGATTTTTTTATGGTGAGTTTATTGAGTTCACGATAATCGATGCACATGCGAAATGATCCATCTTTCTTTTTCACGAATATAACGGGTGCGCCCCAAGGAGAGGAACTTGGACACATAAAACCTTTTTCGGAAAGTTCTTGAAGTTGGTTCGATAATTCTTGCATTTACGAGGGAGCTAAGCGATAGGGAGCCTTGGCTAAGGGAATTGCTCCGGGCACAAGGTCGATTCGGAATTCAACCGGACAGATGGGTGGGAGACCAGAGACGTCATCGGGAAAGACATCAAGAAAGTCACAAACAATGGGAATGTCGTGTATTTTTCTTTCTTCGTGGTCATTCACCACAACTTTAGCTAGGAACGGAACGTACTTTTGGCGCAGGTACTTTTGGGATTGGTAACAAGACATGAGGTTAAGCCTTTTGGGAGTCGTTTTACCATAGACCTTAAGAGTCTTACCGTTGACAAGCGGGATTCGAATGAATTTATCGTAACAAATAACTTCGGCATGGGGCAAAGCTAACCAATCCATGTCTACTATGACGTCGAAACTTCCAATTGCATCGGGATAAGATCGATCAAGAATTTACGCTTGCAAAGAGTGAGAGCACAATCACAGAGGAACGAATTGATAGTGATAGAACTACCATTGGCAACTTCAACGGAAAAGGGTCAAGAAAGTTTAGTACGAGGTATGGCAAGGGTATATTCAAATTTTAATGAAATAAAACTCCTATCGGCACCAGTATCAAATAAAATTGAAGCTAAATGTTCATTTACTAAAAACGTACTTTTCACCACATCGTTAAAAACTTGGGCTTGGTTGGCATTCATCATAAAGGCATGCCCTTGGTTACCTTGAGGAGGAGGTGGATGAGGAGCTTAAATGGCTTGAATCGGTTGGATGAGAGGAGTCACGGGTTGGGGAACCTGAGGTTGATAGGTGTGCATCTGGTAAGTTTGGGTTTGAAAGTAGGGTATGGTGATGGATTGAGATTGATTGGCATAATCAAGTCGGGGACAAGCATTGCGGAAATGACTCGGGTCTCCACAATTATAGCAAGCTCTTGCTTGAGGAGGGTTTTGAGGGTAAGGCATGATGCGGTATTGCGGTTTTTGCGGAGTGGTACTTGGTGGAGAGGGATGTCCACGAGTGGCTTCACGGCACACATTACTGAGATGGCCGAAACGTTTGCAAATTGTGCATTGGCGACACGCAACTTGGGGTGGGTGGTGTCATTGGCAAACGTTGCACTGGGGGTGAGGACCGGTATACGATTTGTGAGGTTGGGTGACTTGAGGTTGGTGTTGAGGTTGAGATGGGTGAGTGACGGCAAAGTTTCAGTAGTTGGGTTTTCTTTTCTTCTTGGGGTGGTGGGATTATTTGGAGTAGTTTATGGATTGAGGTTTCTTGGAGCTTTTAATGGTGAGGTACCGGCTTTAACATGGTTTTCGGAAAGAGCATCGGCTAAGGTAATTGCATCATGGAGTGTTTGCAGTTTACTACTCATCACCGAGTCTCGTATTTGCATGGGCAAACCACCGACATACTTGTCAATCGCCCGTTCGAGGGGAGTGACCAAGTGAGGAACCAAGAGACTAATCTCATGAAAGCGGTTGGAGCAGGCGGAGTTTTCACAACTCTCTTGCTTAAGTTCCCAAAATTCGAATTCGAGTTTTTGGAGTTCATGTTTTGGGCAAAATTTCTTCATCATGACTTCCTTGAGCTTGGCCCATGAGTAAGCCATAGCTACTTCCGCCCCATTGGCAAACATTTCGCCATTCCACCAAGTGCGGGCGGTTCCCTCGAACATGCTTGAGGCGTACGTGGTTTTCTTGGGTTCGGGGCATTCACAAAGATTAAAAACGCTTTCCATCTTTTCAAACCATTGCAGAAAGGTAGTGGCACAGTTCTTGCCATGAAACTGAGATGGGTTGGCACCAGTGAAATTTTTCAAGGCGAAAGGTGTGGGGTTAGGTGTGGTTTGAGTAACGGTGGGTTGGGTGGCTTGAATTTGAGTTATTAGTCCGGGAATCACAACGGCGATTTCTTTAGCAATCATAGCGGCCATCCGACGACCGGAGTTCGGCTTGCGAGTGTGGCGTCGAAGAGAAGACATTCTAAAATAATAAAAGAGAAATGATATAAGTTTGGGGTAATTGATATAAGTATGAGAGAAACGAGTAAATATGGGGTTTTAATGATTGTGAGTCCTAGAGTTATGAGGATGAGGATGCTAAAATTTTTTTTTCTTTTGTTAGTAAATCAAGTAAATAAATAAAATGTTATTTAGCTTAAATCTTTGAAGTTTGAAATAATGTGTCAGGATTTAAAAGCGAGAAAACTTGCATGAACCACCATGATTAGTTGTCCCAACATTAAATCTTAAAAATCATGGTAAAGTGGAGAGTAGAAAATGTGCATGAAATCACCATGTTTTACACGTTTTGTCGCAAATATCGTAGTAACATCAATAACAAGTAAACAATGAGGTAATCGGGATTTTGAAAACATTAGTCCACGTACCACCATGGCTCTTATGCTTCCATCAAAAAATATAAGGAGGCAACCGGAACGCTTGCATTCGACAACTTAAAATTGTTGACATGTATAACACAGTTCGTTGGCCTAGAAGACGAACACTACAATTCAACCATCCCAAGTAAGTAAATCACCTTCGATTCTTGGAATCTTTTTGTCAAATGATGGTTTCATAGTGTTTCGCCCTCTAATATAGCTACAAACCCGTTATAGAGTCAAGCTTTAAGGAGATTATAAATAACGGGATCCAAATTAAGTTTGTGATCCATAAAAAAAAACATCATAAAAACCTACTTTTAGCGGTAAGGTAAGGATACCTTGGAATACTATGAGAGTGTGTGCATGTGTATATTTTTGGGATTAAATGAAATAAATAATTAAATAAATATATAATTGTAATGAACAATCAAGTAGGGTAACATGTATAAACAACACGTATAAGGACCCTAAAGCAAAACTATACTAGGTTTACGTCTAACCGCATATCCTATAGTCTTAGCTTTGATACCAATCTGTCACACCTCGGCCAAAAAACGGCGGAATCCTTCGTGGCATAACCAATTGCTCATAGCGCAATGACACTATTAGGTGACAATATTTAAGCAACTCATTAACTTCATAAAATCATAAAACAACACATCAAGTTCTTACAATGCAACCGAATACTAGAAAATAAGTAAGTTGTTCATTCGCTCTAATAACCTAAAGGACATAAATAAGTTCAGTTCTTCAAATATTCAATCAACCCATAATAAAACCTGTAACAATACATAAAATAAACTTTGTCAACATGTATGTTGGTGAGAAATTTTCATAGTTTTGAATTATAAATATAATATGAGATGAAATCCACAATTCGTATATGAAACAATAAATGATCGCAACAATTCGGATAAACAACTTGAAGTAAATTTTGATGTCGCTCCTTTCTAATCGGTAACAACCAATTGTACTCGGAGAAGGGTCTCTATTATATCCGCACTTAAGGTAGGATAGTTAGAGGAGTGTATGATCATACTTATTTGATGAGAAACCAACCGAAAGCGATAAACACTTAGCATTTAATCATATAAAGCTTGTAACACCAAATCGAGCATTTATTTAAGTAAACATATACTATAGAGTTTTGTGGTTTGAGACACGATATATAAATCATTTGTATTTGAATAGGTATGCAATGTCACCCCCAAAAAACGAAAACGAAAACGGGGGATTAAAATTTACTCACGTGAAATAGGTAACTTGGCGATAAACCGGAACGATGGGATTAGCGAGTAAGACCTAAATTAAAAGGGGGGTTTTGATTTAGAAATAGTCTTGGTATGTCTTGAAGTAAAATGAATGACAGGTAAAGTAAATAATTAAAGTTTAAGGTTTAAAATGTAAATACTTAAGAAATTAAAGTGACGGATTTTGAAAAGTAAGTTTACTCGAAATCAAGTCTCGGTATTCTATTTGTTTATTTTACTTAACCTATGTTAAGTAAATATTATAGTTGGAATGAAATAATGCAAGACCCATTTGTTATATGGATACCAAAACGAGACTTTACGAGTGTTCGATTTGTCGGTTCGGGTCTTGATAATTGACCAAGCCCGAAGTCAACTTTCCAAGATAATAAATGTTTTGAGATAACTCAATAAAATAAAATAAAAAGACTTAACCAGGTGTGTAGTTCTATTAGGAAGAACTCAAACGTCCGTTAAGCGAGTGTTCTGTTTTATTGGTCCAAACTCGTTATAAGATCAAGTTAGATTCGACATGCCAAGTATGTTGAGAAAGTGTTTAAAATTACTTTACAATGAAATTTTAAAGAAAAATATGAGCTTTGGTGGCTTGAAACACACTTGTGTGTCTTAAGCGAGTGAGCTTGGTTTAGTTTGGTTTTGGTTCGGTTCTCAACTCGGGATAAGACTGAGGATAGTTACCACATACCCAATACCATGAAACTTGTAAAAATAAATCTTAAAATGATAATCTTCAAGTCTTTCATACAATATGTAAATAATAAAGCATTTAAGCAAAAGTTCGATTTTGGTTCGGTTCTCGACTCTGGATAAGACCGAGGATAGTTACCACATACCCAATACCATGGAACTTATTAAACATGAATTTGAAACTAACATATACAGAAGTTAAGCAAGGTTAGTAAGCATAAACGAGCTAGATAGTTAGTCAAGGACTATATGAGTCCTCCATGTAGCTTTGCCTTGTAGCACGACACTTCAACCGATCGTGACCGGAGAAGTGAAAGCCGAAGGAAACAAGGGGTGCATATTATATATATGTTGCAACATCAAGCTTTAATTACCAATAGTTAGCTGAAATGGAAGATTAAACTCAGCTTGACTTTGGAAAGTCAAGCTGCCGGGAACTTGAATAATAAACTAGAAATCTTAGATTTTGAGAGTGAATTTGATGGAAGAGCAGGTGTAAAATGAAGGACGTGAATATGTATATATAGGGTAAGTTGAAGGGAGCATGCATGGGGTTTATTTCAAGTGTTAGCATGTAAATGGATGGAGTAAAGGGGTCAAACAAACAAACATCGTTACTGCTGCTGCAGAGCTCTTTAGCGCGACGCTAAGGGATCTGCTCTTGCCACTTAGCGTGGCGCTAAGTGTTGCGGAGGAAAACCTAATTTTTGCAAATTGGCAGTTTTAGTCCCTGAAGTTCGTTTTGAGCGTTTTAGGGGCATTCTAAGGGTTGTAAAAGATGTTTTTGAGATCCGACAACCATAAAACAAATATGTAACATAAAATTCATCATTTTTATATTATTAAAAGGTTCGGGATACAAAACGGGTCGGTTTCATAATAAAAACAAATACAAGTTGACTCGAAAATGGGAAATGTCACACATGTTATACCCCTTACAAATATATCACTTTCGCTTGGTTAACTATCTGGATTAGCAAAACGTATGCCATTATATCTCTGCCATCAAGACCAATTATGAGACACAAGGTAATACGATTGCATGCCGGTCAAATCTCCACACATTAACCGTTGGTTTCATAAAGAGTAATACTTATGGGTTTTGATGTGGCTTAGGCTTGGGTGTGAAATAGAAATATTTAATGAGTAAGATGGATAAAACTCAGTTTATTCAAAAAACAAAATAAATTAACAAACTGGTAGATACAAGAACTGCTATTTACAACCACTGAAATTTCAACTGGTAGCTATTTTTTCCTTTTTTTCGATATTTTTAATCCATATATACAAGTACATACGAACTAAGACATATATACATTGTGTACTATACCTTACAAATTGACTATATACAACTCTAATGTGCTATATTTCATCACACAAGGTTAAATAAAAGGCCCAAAGTAACATGGCTTGTAATGTCATGGTTACCAAACGAAAAGGAAATGGCTCAAAATGAGTTCCTAAAGAATAATGTAGGGTAGGGAGTTTTATTTAAGTACATGCTTACATGTGTTGGTTTTCTACATTCATAGTTCTCTATGTAGGTGGTGTTATTAAGATCTCAGCATGCATATAAAAAGCAAGTTCTAGTTCTTATGAAAATAAGGATTGAGTTATTCTACAAATGCCAACAAATATGAGAAGTGTAAGAAGATATAATTAATTGACATGTGTGAAGTGGGGACCAAAGGAAAAATTGTATAAAGGTAATAGTACACATTTTCCCTTTCCACATGCAAGTCACATGTTAATTTTCCATCATTTTAAAATGTCTATAACTTTTTCATATGATATTGTTTTTTAAAAAAAAGTTCACCATAATAACAAACGCTATTTTATTTTTAATATGAGTATGATTTTGTTTTATACAAATAAAAATTACGTTATTGTGTCTTTTTTCGTCATTGTGTCTTTCTGTTTGTTATTGTGTTTTTTTCGCCATTGTGTCTTTTAAATTATCGTGTTTTTTTAAATGCTAATAACACCTTTGTGTAATAATAATATGTAAATATAATGCAAAATACCAACAAATTATCTAATACATAAAATACAATGATGAATACATATTACACGATAACCTTAAACGTAAAACACAATAATGAATACATATAGCATAATGACCTGAAACGTAAGACACAACGGTAAATACATATAACACAATGACCTGAAACGTAAAACACAATCGAAAATACATATTACATAATGACTTGAACGTCATACACAATGAACTAATGCTATTTTTCTCAAATTAAGTGAATGTTGAGCAAAGTGACTAAAACACAATGATAAGTAGAAAGACAAATGTTGAGCACAAAGACACTTTTTTTCATAAAGAAGTGTCACGGGGCTTGCACAGTCTCAACATATATGAGATCTTCAAAAGAAACTTCGGTACATAAATATAGATATGCCAGAATACAAATAGAACCTTATGTATACTCAAGCACTTTTAGAGTCACAATCTTTACGGAAGTAATAAGAATATGGAATTGTGATAGCGATTCCACAGTAATAATCAAACGGCTCAAAAATGAATAATTAATTCATAGGCATAGGAACCGAAAGCTTCGGCCGACAAGCTTGAAAAGCTTACATTCTTTAATTCAAAAAAACAACTAACTAAAACAAAAGACCTAACAATCATATTTATAAATAAAAATAAACATTTGGCGGGTCTACTTGAAAGACCGGATGCTCATGCGTCAATGGTAATGATCGTCTACTAAAGGAATGTGAAACTTTGATACATGCAAACAAATCTTCTGTGATATATATAGCATGTGGTTGTAAAGTGTAAATATGAAAATTATAGTTGATAGTGGTTTTGATGGCACCAAGTAGGGGTGTTCTTCGGGTTTTGAGTTGTTCAGGTCGGGTTGTTCGGGTTTGAGCTCAAAGTACACTGACCCAAAAATCGACCCACATAAGGTCAGGTTGTTCGGGTTTTGGGTTGGGTTTCGGGTTACTCAAGTTAAGAAAAAAATTCACCTTTAACAAGATCATATACAAAACCACAAAATTCAAACCTTCATAAAACTATAATCTAGTCAAAATCAACATACAACCATATTCAACTATAACAAAATCCAAAAGCTTTATAATTCCAAAATTTAATAGAATCAAAATGTTTAAAACATAAAATTAATAATCAAAATGATGATAACAATAAATTTAAACGGCCCTTCACTTTCATTTTTTTTTATTATCTTCGCTCTTCCCGGTTGTAAAAATATTTTCAAGTTTGCTCATTCACTCCTAATACTATTGTAGAGAACACCCAATGAAATAAACATTAAAATAGTTAGATATAGCATGATTAAATATTACAAAAGGGCTAAAAGTGTAAAATTGCTTCACAGCTATGTGATGTGTGGATGGGATTTTGGAATGAAAAATAAGAACCACCTATCAATACATATAGCACTAAAGATTAGAATTTTGAAAATTTTAGTTGTGAATTGAATGATGATAGAATGCCACAACTAAATATTAATGATGTATATATGCAGCGACATTAGTTGAGAGCATGAGAGCTTTGGTTATCCTATAACCTATAAAACATCATAAGTCAGAACCAACTATTTGACTTAGCTGGGTTGTTTGGGTTAACCCGATATTGAATATTTTAACCCAAATATCAGCCCGAATGTTTGTTCTCGGGTTCGGGTTCGTGTTCGGGTTAGGAGTTTTATCGGGTCAGGTACATCCGGTTCGTGTTGTTTGGGTCTCGGGTTGCTTCGGATCGGGTTCGGTATCCAGGTACGGTTAAAAAACACACTCCTAACACCAAGGGCCTGCACTTTAGCACAGTATAAACATGGCACTTTTAAATCCATTGCGTAGTATGTGCATCTTCTCTTGTATGCACTGTTTTTCATCATCGTCGCTCCAAGGGCCTGCACTTGTGGTCCTTTAAATGGTTGAGAAGAAGCCCATGCTTATTCATATATGATGAATGAGATTTACTATATATGAATAGTTATATTTTCGAGGTCACCAATTCCAACTAATGGTTTCTAAATTTGAAAATTTTGAGCAGAGAAGATCTGCGTAACTAAAAAAGCACGGTAAATTAGTCCCTAATTAAAATAATTCACTTCGAATCAGAATATAACTCTCGTAATTACAAAAGGCTCTACGACAGTTTACACATTTTATTTATTGATTTTGTGACCTACACAAAATAAGCAGAAAAAGGAAATAATAATACATATATAAACTCCAATATTTTTTGCTTATATGTTGGGTAGAAAAGAAAGAAATCAATACTACATTGGTAAGAATAGCAACACAAAAAGAAATATAACAAATAGTATGTTTTCAGAAAATAAAGAAAACAGGTATTTTAATGTTGGTGGAATAATGCTGCCAACTTCATAAGTAATGAAACTAATTTGAAGGTAATTTGGAACCAAAAATTAATAACGTGTCTTTTTTAGTTGTAACATCATTATATATATAAATGCTTTTTTATTTTCAAAATAAATTTTGCTTTGCTCACACTTTTAATTAACAAGGTTCATTGTAAAATTAATCTTTCGAGGGCTGAATTGTGGTAACGACGGACCTTTATTATCACAACTTATTTACGTTGATGACGTGGTTATTATCAGTGAATGGGGGAGACAAAATGTGTTGAACTTGCGCAGGATTCTCATATGCTTTTATATGGTGTCGGGGCTTAGGATGCATCTGGCCAAGTGCAGACTGTTCGGAGTGTGTGTTACTCAGAGTGAAAAACAACAGTTGGAGAACTGTCTAGATGTCGAGCGGGAGACTTCCCGTTTAAGCACCTGGGCCTCCAAGTCTGGGCTAACATGAACCTCATTAAAGCATGAGACCCGGTGGTAGAGTTGTTTAAAAAGAGATTGTCGGGATGGAAAGCGAAGACCTTGTCGTTTGGGCGTCGAGTTACGGTGATTAGATCGGTGTAAAACACCCTCCCGACTTATTTCTTTTCTCTATATTGGGCTCCCAACAGGGTGTTGGATAAGTTGGACATGTTGCGAAGGGCGTTTTCTGGGGAAGTTCGGATGATAAGGCAAAAATTAATTGGGTTTCATGGCATCGGGTCACGGCTCCGAAAGATTATGGGGCCTCGGGTTGGGGTCTTTGCGTGATATGAATCGGGCTTTGTTGGCAACAGGGCCGTCTCCGAGATTTTTAGTACCAAGGCCGAGCTTAAATAGAAAGGCCCGCAAGCCTTAATGAATAACGAAATATACAAGATAATTTTTATAAATGACAATTAATGTTATAACAATAAACATAGAAAATATATGATTTATTAATACAAAATTTATGAGAATTAATATAGTTACTTTAATATAAATTTAATTATTTGAACTAGTTTAAAGGATTTGATATGTTGTTGAAATAAAAGTTATTAGCAAAACTAAAGGAGTGAATATGTAAATAATAGGTTTAATTATAAATAAGTGCAGGGGTTATTTCTGCCATTTTCTGAAACTCAAGTCATCTTCTCTATTCTCTGGTTCATCATCTCTGGTTCTCCACGTTAACGTCTTCCGGCGAATATTTTCCGGTGAGTATATTTCCGGTGTGTTTTACACACCAAAGTTAATGATCGAATCAACTGATCGACGATGTCGATTGACTCGTGAATCTCAACTAAAAAATATATAAACATTTATAAAAGTTTTGGCCCCAAAAATTACGTGCCCCGGCCGGAGGTGCGGCTCGCACACCCCCCGGGCCGCCCCTGGTTGGCAAAATGGTAGTGGCGGTTTAAAGGGGAAGAAGATAGATTATGGAGAAGGGTAATTTGGGCTATCCATCACTCGTCGAGGGATTGGCAGAGTATCCCCGCAAAGATTTCGGTACCGGGCCCATGGAAACAAGTCAATCGTATCTCGAACGAACTTTTGGGGCTTAGAGTGGACTTGTTGGTGAAGCAAGTGGTGAAAAGTTGGAATAATACACTTTTTTGGCTAGATTTTTGGATTGGGGATGACATTTTGCGGGTCAAATTTCCTTGGTTATTTGACTTGGATAGAAACAAGGGTTGTCTTGTGATGAATAGGCTGGTAATGTAAATGAGGATATTTGTAGTACATGGTATTGGCGGAGACAGCCGGCCTCAGTGCGGGAAGTGGAGGAACTAAGGTCTCTATTATCCCTTTGTCAAAATGTGCAACTTGGGCTTGAAGATGATAATGTTCAATGGGGCTTGGGGTCGACCGGAATGTGTTTCAAGTATTAAAGAAAAAATAAATGAGTTAACTTTGATCCCGGTTGACCATAAATTTGAGTGGAATAATTGGGTCCCTGGCAAAGTCAGAATTTTGGTGTAGAGAGCGGAGTTGGATAGCTACTCAGTTTTAACCTCGTTGGCGAAAAGGAACATTGGGGTTGGGTCGTTGGTATGTCTGGTGTGTGGTTTGTTAGATGAGACGACCGAGCATGCTTTCGTTTCGTGCGAACTAGCCCAGTTGGTTTGGCATGCCATATCCACTTGGTATAAGGCACCTCCTTGGTTCGCATTTTGTGTTCGGGATGTTCTCAACCTACATAAGTTCACAAAATTCTCCAAAAGAAAAACGAACGCATTTCACGCAATTTGTCTCATCACGTTATGGTGTTTATGGAGGGTCATAAATGACATGGTGCATATCGGTGCGGTGGTGACTAAGCGTAGTGGAGAACGTAAAAACTTTAAGTTTTCTTTGGGTTAAAACCAGGTCGGGAGGGTCGTATTTATTGTGGGAGGACTGGGAATGATTTGTATTGTAATGGTTTGGGGTGATTCCCTGCCGGTGTAATTCGGGCTAGGACCAGTGACTTACTGTGCCAGCTTGGGTATTTGTTGTTTGGTTGTTGGTGATCTAATATATTTGCTTTTGTTTGCCGTTCAAAAAAAAATACTAAGGTTATGAAAGCATCATCCTCTTACCTTTCCAATATATATTAAACAAAATCTTCATATTTCTCTCACTCAAACCATCATATTTTTATTTGTAAATGGTGGTTTCTAATGCATTTGACCCGAATTCATGGGTATAAGTCTCATCAAACTCAGGTAACCATTAAACGGGTTATAACATCTCATTATATTAAAAATTAATCACACCAAATATTTAATATGAAAATACTATAAAATGAGGATATACTAAAAATTAATATCCGATTTAAAAAAAAAAGATATTATTTATAATTATGATATAATTTTATAGTAAAAAAAATAAGCGGTCATGGGTCTCATCAAACCCAGATAGCTTTTAAACATGTTCTAACATCTCATTATTTGTAAAACCATTTCATCATCAAACTCTAAGTATATTATTAATTTCCTTATGATAAATAAAATTAGAATACAAAAATATATAAATAATAGAAACGTAAAATTTAAAACAAACCCCGTAATCAAACCCTAATTTAATTTCTCGATATGGATTTAGTTACGATTCTTTTTTCTTTTGAGTTTAACTAAAATGAAAAGGTTCACAAAATAATATCTAAATTATAACAAATGAACATAAATGAATAAATATAAAAATTAAATAAATAATTCATTCAACATTTCATTAAAAGATGAACACAACCTTACATAAATTAATCAAAATAGGTTCAATTATATTATTAACTTCTTACCATAAGTAAACTAAAAGTCCAAAAAAATACGTTCACAATACTAAAAAAAAAAAATTTAAACGATCCCCGTAATACATAGGATAAAAACTAGTATTAGTATATATATATATATAAACTATTTAACTTTTAATAATTTCTTTGTTTAATATAATACATTTATATATACAAATGTGCATTTTGTATACATAAAAAACTAAAATTGAAAAATGAATTATTTATTAAAAAAAATTGCATATTATTCCGATAAAAAAAAATGTGGTCCATTAAGATTTCTTTATCTTTCTCTCTTATATAATTAAATGTATACATGTTTTTGTAAAATGAACTATACATCCAATGATAATAGGAATGGCATGTCTTTACTATATCCTAAATTAAGAAATAGTAGGTATTCAACAAAACATAAAACTGAATCAAGAGTTGATAATATACGTAAACTCAATAACTTTATGTGTATTTTAATCCTCGTTTTTCCCTTAATTTTCAATTAACTCATGCACTAACAAGAAAACTTTAAAAGGTTAAATTAATAAAGAACACATAAGAAAAGAAAATTTTATTCGAAACAATCAAATCTACAAACATATCAACAGGAAAAGAAACATTTATGCTAAACAATCAAATATATAAAACATGTAAACTTTCTAAAGTAGTAAGGTTTTCATCACATAATAACTAAATTTCAACCTTTAGTCACATCAATCACAATATTTTTCTATACAAATTAATTGCACAAACATATTTGTATATATATAAGAAATCACATACCTTATTTAGCAACGCAATAGATTTTGATCTATGCTAAGACCGATAAAGCAAATGTATGCACCACTCTATTCTTACACAACTAGCAACTCTGCAATAACAGTGTTAGATGATGAGTTAGTAGACCGACCTGAAATGAAAAGGAAGGAATGCTTTGTGCTTGTACTTATAGAGAGCAAGGTTGATAGGTGGGGGATAAGGTAGTAAAGTGGCAAGCGGTGGGCTTGACAGATGTCTTAGATGCATCCACGTGCTAGTTGTTCCGGTATATTATATAATTATATTGACTTTTATGGTTGAATAACATTACAACCTTAAACGAATATACGAATTTATATAGAATATTCTTCATAAAAGTTAATACTTATTTTATTTAGATTTAAACTTTTATATTAATTATTAGTCGGGAAGATTGTGTTATAATGGTTTATATTAGGCCCACCAAGTTAAAGGCTTTCGAACGATAAAAAAGAAAAAAAGAAAGAAAGAAAGCTCCGCTGACTTATAAGAGCATTCACCTCCTTTTCACTCTCTTTGAATATAAAATTACACTAAAAAATAATATATATTTTCTTTTCTTTCAACTAAATAATATATTTTATACCTTTATTATTACATATTTTCCTCTCATTCACTCAAATTTACTTTAATAAAATTATAAAACTTCACTCACATGCACGACCGGCCCAATTAATTTGGTGGCCTAAAGCAAACAAAATTCTCAGGCCTCATTTTATTCTATTATTATACCACCTAATTTGTATCTTCGGTTTGGACTTAAAATGAGCGTATGTTGGTTCAAGTTATGTTCATCCCCAGTGTGCTACATAGGAAAAATAGGTAGTAATGTAACGAGTTGTACATAGGAAATAAATAACTTTAGTTGATTCGGGTTATGTTAAATTCAAATTACTTTATACACTAGTGTATGATAAAAAATAAATATGATATTTTGAGGTTCTTCAAAATGAGATTTTACAGGAACTTTAGTTTCAACGGGATCTACTACAAAACACATTAAAATGAACCTTTATAGCTCTCTATGGCCTCGATCACCAATCCTTGAATATTTGGTATTGTGTTTATTATATTTGAAATCCAAGTAGAAGAATAACTATTATATGGAGGCAAGTTTCTAAGTGGAAGATGACAATTTAAATAATAATACAAATGAATAAGACGAGATAAAAAAAGAGGCGAGCCAATAGAAGAATTAAAAAACAACAAAAATATGGAAGAAATGAGATTCGAAACTTGGTAAAATTAATCACTGGGAAAAAGGTACTTTTGCCATTCAAACAGAAGTTCACTTTGCGATATAACTGTACAATATATAATACATACCAAAAAAAAAAAAAAAAACTGAAAATTATGAGGCCTTCATACTTTGGGGGCCCAAAGCCCTAGCCTCACCTCTTAACACTAACGGGCCGGCCCTACTCACATGATTTGGTGGGCAGGATGTGAATGTTATAATACGTTATACATGTTATCATGGGGCATGTTAGGCCTTTAAAGTCACGATAATTCTTAATGGGCCGTGGTATATCTTTTAGGTAATATTAGGTTTTACATGGTTCTGTTTTGTTGTAACAAGTCATATTCAAAACTTACAAGTTATATATGTCTTTATCTTAAATAAGCACGATAGGTTTTAACACTGATAATAATTTGTCACTTATGTTTATCTTGTCATATTTGTAATTTCTTTTTCAGAATAACTACATACTTATATATACTAACAGGGGAGCTCGCGCTTTACGTCAGTTACGAAGAAATTAATACTAAAGTAATAAACGAAATGAACTATAACCAGTTCAAGTTTAGGGATTTATGCATACAAAATTAAAAAAATAATAATAACATATATTATTAGTAAAACAATGCCGCTAATTATTCTTGAAAAGCATCTGTCATTGCGGCTTTGCGTCCCGCCACCACTGCCATGCCCGCTTGTCGTCTGAACCTCGAACAGCCAAATTATTTGTCTTTGGTTCATTTTGACCACAAAAGTTAACTCTTGCTTCAAACCAAAGTTGACCAGGAGAAAGTCAAAACTACCCAAGATGTAAAAGATAATTCTTTAACATAAATGGTTCCCACCGGTTTTAAATGGGTTTTTGCGGGGTTGTACAAGACTGACCCGTTATCCAGTTATTTGTGCAATATGTTGCTTCCGTCTCGAACCCGAGAATTGTTTAACATGCCCCCCACCTCACCCCCGAACTATTATAAATTTATAATATCATATTGAAGTTTCTCATTTCCGTCCAAAGTTAAAACAAAATCCTTCAGCTTGGCTCGGGATATCAATTTCATTCACAAACATAAAACCTTCAATTTTTGACAATCACTTCAAGAAGTCAAAAACTGAACACATTTTATTGCATAAAGTTGGAACATAAGGTATAAGTATATTGCATTAAACAACGCCGTCATTTGTGAACAGTTTGACACTAAACATATTCGAACCAAACTAAATAGTTTTCTATAGGGATGGCAGTAAAACCCGAGTCCGATAGGAAAACCCAAAACCCGGCATAAATGGGATGGGTTAAACCCGACCCGTTAGGGTGTGGGACGGGTTTGGAACTACTTTTGAAATATTTCATAGGTTTGGGACGGGTTTGGGATTTGTAATATACCCGATTACCCAATAACATTAACTCAATTACCCGATGTATCTAACATAACTTTTTTTTATATTTATTACTAGTTTAAAAACCCGTGTGCTACACGGGTTGAAAAAAATAAAATGCTAAAATTCATATATTGTTTAGGGTTCTTAAAAACAAAGGTATCACTTATTGACTTCTTAACACGTTATTTCAATTGTGCCACTTACTGATTAGATAATTGTGCATATCTAGTCCGTAACACCTAAATCAAATATAACTAAGTATATGAATCCAAGTTTTTCATTCATATTGAGAAATTGTCCTAAATAAAGAATAATAATTAAAAAAATGTTTACCAGATAATTTCTGTGTGGATGGAGAACAACTTTAAAGAAACTTGGCCATATCGATAGATAAAAACGTGTAATTAAAGTAAAAACAAAATAATTTACGTTGGTTAATAAAAAATGAACATAGGCATGCGCCCTATTCCAATAAGTTTTTGAAAATGTCATCACATTCAAAGCGCACATACAATATATGAATGCAAAGAGGAAAAAATTGGACAACGTAATCGAAACAATATACAATCAATCGACATATGGAGGCGTCAATCTAATAATTAATGAATTGTTATCATATGCTTCAGTCCGAAACTACATATTTGGGGTATCATTAGTGTTTGCATACAATCGGAATAAGGATTTAGGAGAAAATAAAGATTTTATAATCGATTGGAATAAGATTTGGGTATGAAATTTGCATACAATTGAAAATACATATTGGAATAGGCATTTGGGGTTGAAAACGATATAAACATGCACGAGTTTGAAAACATACCAATCTGAAGATCCAAAGTTGGTGTGCAAACAATATTGAACGACGATTTATATCTCATTAAAGCTTGTTAAGGAATGTTTTAATCTTGTTAATGAAGGTTTTAATTGATTTGTTTTAATTAGAGAATTTATGAATTAAATACTACGAGATAAGAATGCCACTTGGCACAAAAATAAGCCAATTAGGTGTCATGTGACAGAAACAGTATTTTTGTTTATTATAATAGTAGATATATATGTAATACAAATAAATAAACCTATAATAATATCTGATAAATCATAAGTGCATCCGATAAACTTTTAATAAGCCTATATATCGGCTGATCATAAGAAATCCAAATTTACACATAACATGATCAATGTGATTTTGAAGTCCTGCACTCTTTCTTTTTTTTATTTATCTTGGTGCAACATCCCGACATCTAGTAACCCAAAATTTGATGGGTACTTACCCAGTAAAACCCAATGGTTTTGGGATAGGCTTTACTAATTGGGTGTGGGTTTGGTAATACCTAAACCCGTCCCAAACCCGACCCATTGTGTTGCAGCCTGTGAGTAGTCAAAACTCCAAGAAAAACAATATTGAGAAGAGATCCAATTTTGGGGCAATTTTCTGTGTTTTTCATTCAATGCAAAAGAAACTATAAATAACATACTTGGGAGTGCATGTCCACCATGTCACTAATGCACGTTCACCGTGTCATGTCCCTTATTTCTATCCATGCAACCTACCCATTACTTCTATTTTAACATGTGAATGAGACTAAATCAAATGCAACGGCTACTCCAACAACTACTTGGGCTTCTTTAGGTTTCTCTTGGGCCGGTTCAGTGGGCCAGTGCTATTGGACCCGTATCACGTTGTCATCCCTAGTTTTTTAAAGTCACTTTGCAATAAATGATGCATGCCATCATCCTTTAGCTTTCGTTTACGCCTCAATTTACTCTACAAGTTCTCCCATTTAAACTTGAACTTGCATACCATAACACAACAAACAATAGTAAACCAAATTCTAATTGTTACTATTACATCAATAAACACAAATTCTAAATCTTATTATTATCAATAAACACACTCCCATTTAAACTTGAACTTGCATGCCATAATAACATATAAGTGTAAGAGGTTACACATTTACCTTCACTTTTAGTTTCAAAACCTCAAACAACACATAGACACATCCACGGAGTTCCAGCTTGTGTTGCTCACCATTATGTTGTTTCAGGCTTCAGCGTGCAAAAGAGAAATCAAGTAGGTAAAAATAATCTTATTTATGAAGCTTTAAACGAGTCACACAATACGATCAAGTGTTGTATGATAAATTTTAGTTACCTGCAGCTGTTGCAACACGTGGCCATTTGGTCAATCTAATGCGATGCACCTATATCACCAACAACCAACTTTTGTTGATCGAATTGTGTAATATTTCAAGTGAAGGATCAAGGGAAATCTTTGTTCTTGTATTTTAATACAATGAAAAAACAGTTAACCCCAAACATACATGCAAAAAAACAATAATACCCCTTACACATTATTGCACAGACATATAATGTAACACCCCAACCTGGTTAGGGCTAACGTGCCACACAATATGGTCAAGTGTTGTATGATAAGTTTTAGTTACCTGCAGCTGCTGCAGAACGTGCCCGTTTGGTCAGTGTAATGTGATGCACCTGCATCACCAACAACCAACTTTTGTTGATCGAATTGTGTAATATTTCAAGCGGAGGATCAAGGGAAATCTTCGTTCTTGTATTTAAATACAATGAATAGTTAACCCCAAACGGACATGTAAAAGACAATAATATCCCTTACACATTATTGCACAGACACCGACGTCGTCTCCGAGAATTTAAATACCTCGGCCGAGCCAAAATAAAAAGTCCCGTAGGCCTTAACGAAAATTTTTTATTCGCTAATGTACATGGATAAAACTTTTATCGACCGATTTATCATAAGCATAAACCATTGTGAGCATTTAATTATTTCATAAACCATTGCAATTAACATTAACACAAAAAAACATATATATGTAATATGTATAAAAAAAAGTTTGTGCCCTCCGACACTCATATGCCCCGGCCGATAATGCGACTCGTACACCCTCCGAGCCTCCCCTGAGACTCACAATCCCCGCCCGGTTAGGGCTGACGTGTCACACAATATGGTCAATCAGATTCATTAATGACAATTTAGTTAGAGCCTCAAAACCCTAATATGATTTATGTCTTACATTGGTCTATTACATTCAATGCTTAAATGTATTTTACTTCATGTCCCTCCAATAATATAATATTTTAATATCATTCTTAAGAATACCTACTAAAATAATAAGAGAAAACAACAAAAAGAAATACGGGAGAGCCAAAAAAATTGCTAAGTAACGGAAGAACAATAGCAACAATAAGAACGATGACATACACTTAAAAAAAATAACCAAGTAACGATAAAACGATACCATGTGCTGAACAATTAATGATGAATCAATAGTTGTGTTACAATAAGACGATACCATACGCTTAACAATCAATGACGAAGCAATAGCTATGTGACGATACAACGATACGCTACGTTAAACAATCAATGGCGAATCAACTTTTTGTACTTATTTGATTCTTCGATATCTGTTGCTTGCAAGGAGAGATACCCATCAATTAAAGGTGGAAATGTGTGTTAATCACCCCTTCTATATACAAGTATATATGTATGTTTGTACACACGTATATATGAAAGAATAAGAGACTTGTTAAACTAATAGTGAGGCATGAAAAACAACTTTGTTTTATTAATTTTGGTGTTGATACGGATCAAACTTTGTTTCTTAAAACTGTGTGATGCCAAATCCATTCATATTTACAATTTGAAAAACTGAAAGCGTATGCTGGAAATTTTAGTACTGGACACAAATATAACGTGTCCGAAAAGTAAAGATGCATGTGATATCGATAGTTTAAATTGTGTAGTTGAGAATTTGAACTACGGAAAATGGGTTTGTTTCCACATTGGCGAAATGAGTAAATAAGTTTGTCCCACATTGTTAAAATGGTAAACTTCTAAATAGCTTATAAGTAGGAGGGAACACAAAATTATATTTTTGTATGACAACACACATTCAATGGCATTAGCGACGTCCGCATCCTCGTGTGCCATTACTTTACGTATCGTCGCAAGCCGCGTGAGAGCCGTCTTACTATTTTTGAGGTGGGGCCAGGTTTAGTGAGACAAGTGGCATCACCGGTAACATGCGTCCACCGTCACAGAGACAAGTGCCGTTGTCAGACTCAGTGTTGAGTCATCACCTAAAGTAAACACACATCAGACTTGCATGTGAAGCTGCCATATATAGAACCTTTTCCAGCCTTCTCGACGTTACACGCACTCATTTCCGGTATCGTTCAGGTGCTAAGTTATTCCTAGCACTACTACTGATTAGGGCTGTGCAACGGTTCGTAACCACGAGATCCGAACCGGAACCGGAACCGGAACCGAAAATGAGTGAAAAATATAACCGGAACCGAAACCTATTATAGTAAATCGGTTCGGTTCCAGAACTGCTAAAGCCGGTTCTCACTAATCGGTTCGGGCTAGAACCGGTTTCTAAGGCCCCGATCCCGGTGCCCTACTTTGGTGTTGGATTTACTCATAAACACAGTTCTAAATGTCAGAGTTAATTAAAACTTTTTGCGGAATAATAAACTTCAAACATATATTACAATATCACTTAAATCTTTCCCAAAATAAACATCTTTGTCTTAAACATAAAAGTAAAAAAGTTATATTTAAACATCATAACATTCTTCTAAAGATGTATGCCTCTTCAGTACAATGCCATGTGTCTTCGCTCAAGCCAACTGCCTTAACCTATCCACCTGCGCGCATACTAAAAGCCAGATACGCTGAGTGATAACTAGTTAATCAGGCAACATACAATACGTTCATATATTACATACTTAACATCTTTACTTTCTTTAATTCATACATAAGTATATATCTTCATTCTTACTTTCATACTTCCTTTCATGCTTTCTTTCTTTCATACGTTCATTCTTTATCTTACTTTACATACATACTTATACGTTTTAAAGAGTCTTTCGCCCTATAACCTCACATATATTATCAGGGTCTGTCATCCTCCTTCACAGATATTATTAGGGTCTGCCACCCTCCTTCATAGATATTATTAGGATCTGCCACCCTCATTTACATATATTATTAGGGTCTGCCACCATTTACCATCAATTCATACACGCATTCCTTTTCTTTTATATTTATATAATATCATACATACTCTTAATCTTTTATAAATCATTCACGCATCATTCATATACATTTATATATCATACATACATCATCCATAAACATTCGCACATATCATACACTTACCACGTATTAACTAATCGTATTGAGTATGCATACAACCCCGAAAACATAACAAGAAAATGGGCTAGAAACTCACCCGGATCCTGTTTCTTTCTGAGTTTATAGTAATTTCTTTCTTTAACTGGGTTCGGCTAACTGTATAACAATTACAGATATCAATTAACTAGCCCTATCCATATCATATTTCTAGTTCAATAAACCCTCACTGAACGGGGGTCGGGGGCAGCGCCCCTGGCAGCGGGGTTTTAGGGGCGGCAGCCCCTAGCGGGTCCAAGGGGCAGAGCCCCTGGCTAGGGTTAAGCTATCAGGTCAGCTTGGAAAAATTTTATTTTCATTAACTGTTCTTTACTAAAAAGTTCATCAAAAAATTATAAGTCTGAACTAATCTAATCGAATTCTCAGTTCTAATCGAATGATAGATTCTATTCGAATGGACCTTCCATTCGAATTGGCAGATTCTATTAGAATGGACCTTCCATTCGAATGGCGGGTTCTGTTCGAATGGACCTTCCATTCAAATGGCAGATTCTGTTTGAATGGTCTTCTATTTGAATGAACTTCTATTCGAATGAATGTTTTATTCGAATGAACTTTTTATTCAAATGGTTCCTTTCTAATCGAATGAACCCTTTTATTCGAATGGACACTTTTATTCGAACGGGCACTTTTATTCGAACATGCACTTTTTATTCGAATGGTCCCTTTTAACATACTAACGAGTTCATTAAGTCCACTTTTAACATCAATACATTTTTATGGTATAAAGACACCCGATTTGCCTTAGTATCAAGTCTTAAGGCAAACTGTTCTTAAAAACACAATCTTTAAGCTTAAAACGTACCATTTGTTTCACTTTGAGCTACGGCTAGCTTTAATACGTGACTAGGAACGTTATTCTTGCTATAATAACAAATATCTAACACAAACTTCTCTATATTTCGAATGTGGATCTTGATCCGTAAGGTTTGAGAGTGTTTGTGTGTGTTTTTGAGTGTGTAAGGAGGCTTATGGATAAGAATGAGAGATTTCAGGGTTTTAGGGAGGTTTAAGGAGTAATACTCTCTTAAGGCCATGGATATGAGGTTGAAGAAGAAGAGTTTTTGACCGTTCCAACGGTCATTTGATTATAATAATAATAATAAAACATGGCGACGAATAATACTCCCCGCCCCCCTTCCCCCCTTAACCCAGTTCTCGCCTGAGGGGCGGTGTGCCAAGCGAACTTCGCCCCTCCTCGCCCCAACTCCTCGCCCGTTACACCAAGCTTAAGCTATTATAATATATTATTTCTATAAACTTCATTTTACTATTCTCATATATTTATTTATGTATATATTATTAAAACTCTTATTATAATTACTATTACCTATACGTATATCATTTATATTTATCTATCTAATTTTCTTAAAAATTCTTTTTCCAGTTATTTATAAATTTTAGTCTTGAACTTTCTATTATCGTTCCAGTTATACAATTTTTAGACCCTACTCGTACTAATAGTTTTGCTAATCGTGGTATTTTTAATGGGCATGTTCATTGATGTTTTTTTTTCTACAAAAAAAACTAACTAAAAAAAAATTACAGAACGTGGCAATAGTAGTCCCGGGACATAAACCCAAGGACCTACTATCCCAAACAAAACAAATCAACAAACCAAACTATAATGTTCACTGATTATGTTCCATGTTCATTGATGTTGTATTAGGTTAGGGTTATTTTGGTCCTATTTTCTCATTCAACTCTAACTTTAATCTGACCGAATAAAAGGTGAATGGAGCCATTAAGAGGTGGTCTTTAAGTAAAAAAAACGCTCTGAAATCTGACCTCTTAATAGTTCCATTTGGAACCAAACAAACAACCTCTTACTTATGAAGTTGTACTTATTAATAAGACACAAACGCAGTTAGTCACTAACGTTTACTAAAAGTAACAAGATTGTGTACTAAGGTTAAAAGCCAGATGTCTAGGCATTCAACCTTTAAATTTGTAATAATTTTAGATAATAATTGTAACTTTCGTTAAATGTTAACAGAAAATGAAGGGTAGTTTCGTCATTTTGCAAAATATATAATATATATACATATTTTGACTCATTTATATTACTTGTTATATAAAAAAGGTTACGTTGGAGGCTTAAAAATAACATAAGATTATCGAATTAGGGAGATCGAGTTGATAATTTATTTGTTTTGTTTTTTAATATGAAGCTAGAAAGTATTTTGATAACTAGGGTCAAGATATGCTACAAAATGGGATAAAAATGAGAATGATGAGAATCATTTATAGCCACACAAAAAAACCCTTAAAAATAATGTGAAATTAATAAAAAAATGATAAAATGAAAAATATAAAAAACGCAAAAATGTTTCCACCGTCTTCCTCGTCCTAAAAAAACCAAAAACTCGAAAAAGGCAAAATGTTGAAGAAAAAACATCAATGTGTCTTTTATTTATCATTGTGTTTTGTGTTTATTTTCGTCGTTGATTGTGTCTTTTTCCCTTAACATTGTGTCTTTTTTTATTGATATTATGTTATATTACTCAATATTGTGTTAAATTTTGTTCGGCATTGTATTAAATTTTACGACCTATTGTGTCTTTTTTTTTATTTATCATTGTGTTTGTTCATTTTCAGCATTGTGTATTTTTTTCTCGACATTGTGTCTTTTCGTCGTTTTTTTGGAACGGGAATGACGGGGTAAACATTTAAGTTTTTTAATTTTTTTCGTTTTTTATTTATATTATGAATTATGATTTTTTTTTATTATTTTTTTTGAATTTTTTGTTGAGTGGTTTTTTATATGATCACAAATCCTTCTCACACTTCTCATATTTGTCTCTTTTGTATTTTAACTTTACCCTTGATAACTAATCATGTTTTCAAAAATTCAATTTTTTGGATCAAGCTCAAGAAGTATATTATAAGGTTTTAAATTAGAAAAATATATTTAAGTAACTATTTAAATTTACTTTCTAAATAAAGATTTATTAGAATCATTTCACTTTAGCATTCGATAATAAAATTACAGAAGTAGAAAACGAAAAATGAAAGCCATGCACGATATGAGTATTTAATTTACTGTTATGCATGATGTATAATTTTGAGAATATTTATTTTATGTGGATGTCAATTTTCTGTTAAAAATATGTGTATATATATTTTATTTTTTATTTTTGCACGATGACAAAACTACCCTCCATTTTTTGCTAATATTTAACGGAAGTTACAGTTACTAAAATTGTTACATATTTAAAAGTTGAACGCCCATACCTGTGACTTTTAAACCTTAGTACCCAAACTTGTTACTTTTAGTAAACTAGAACCAGATGATGAAAAATAAACAACTGTTTCATGGAATTTCTTAAGATCAAGTGCTAAGACCATGTGTTGTGATTTAACTAAAAACTGCATAACGTTCTGTCTCACGAGCAATGACCTTTAATTAACCGCCACCATTTTAACTATCATGTGTTGGTTTAACTAAAAACTGCATAACACCCAAAACTAAATTAAAAATGTTGTCAGCCTGTCACGTAGGCAATGAGCTTTAACTAGCCGTCACCATTTTAATTATAAATGTTGTGGTTTAACTAAAAACTAAATTAAAAAAAAAAGTGTGATAGGTTGATTTGGGCGGACCCCATCTCACCGGTTCCATTACGGGCATTAATGGGATGGAGTCTCCCATTTTGGCATCTAACTTTAACATGCTCGTTTTGGTTTAACGCCCCTAATGGTGATGATGTGGCTTTGGCGCTGGTGGCTTTAACACCCAAAACGCACATGCACACAGCCCAAGTAAAAGCCACATAAAACGGGTCGGGTACTCAGAAAGAAGTTAAAAAAAAAACTGTTCGTTTACCTAATTAACAACACAAAAGTTTGAACAATCATTTTTGGGTATAGGTGTATTTTCGGCATTTAAAACACATACTGTTATACTAAATACCGAAAATACACTTTAACATGTTAAAACAACAAACTGTTTATACCTAAACACGCTAAAAAAATCCAATCAAGTCACTATGGTCTAGCTTTCCCAGAGCATCTTTACAACCACCAATAGTCCTGTAAACCAAAACTATATAAGCTACAAGCATAGACGGATCGAAGACAAGTCCAGTGGGGGTCAGTCACCCACTGAGATTTAATTTAATGAGACTATATTAAGTTTTGTAGTGGTAATTTTGGTAAAAAAAAAATCAATTAAGACCCTTATGGCTTTTGTTTTTTAATTAGCCCAATATTCTATATTTCTTCCGATCCTATAAAGTGATAAACAAACTCATTCTTTCTTTTTAATGATCGATTAAAAAGATGTTAACTGTTAAACGAAGAAGATAAACATGCGGATGATTCATGAATTTCAAGTTCATTTGGAGAATTAGTTTTACCCGTTGGAACCACAATGGTAAAATATTTTTTAAGCAATGAAGATGTATTTTGTTTTGCTATATTTAATGTAGTTCGTTTTTATAATTTCATGTAATTTATTTTATTGATTATTTTTTACACTCACTGAGTTAAATGTCTGGATCTGCCACTGGCTACAAGTATTTATATTTATTAATTTTTATGCTAGTAAAGTGAATAATAATAATAATAATAAGTGTACCCGTTAAACCCCAATCTCCTCTTCTCTTGCATTTCCAGAATATCCTCCTCAACTGTGTTTTCTATCACAAACTTCACAACCCTGCATTATGCAATACATTTACTCATTTAGTGGATAACACATTTTGATGTTTTACTTGACGTGACTCGTTTTGTCATCTATATGAAGATAAATGAAAGTATAAAATTAACCTGATTGGTTTGTATTGGCCTACTCGGTAGATTCTATCTTGGGCTTGCTGCTCTACCGCCGGGTTCCACCATGGGTCCATTAAGAATACCTAAGGATTAAAGAAGTTGAGTGAAATGGAACAATGACAGTTAAAGAAAATGCAAGATGATGCTGATAATGACTTACATGTGAGGCAACTGTGAGATTTAGAGCAACGCCGCTTGCTTTCAAGCTCATCAAGAAGATTTTGCAGTCCCCTTCATCAGTAAACCTGGTAATTGCAGCTTCTCTAGCAGCCGTTGTCATGGATCCATCTAACTGAACACATTTCATGCCACTCTGCAGATTCACAACATTCTGCTTTCATCTTGGTTCATTTGATAGTTAAAGAAAAGATCAACTCAAGAATCAACCTTGACTTTTAAGTGTAGAAAAAGTCAAACTTTGAATTTAAGTGTAAACAAGTCAACTTTGACTTTTGAGTGATCAACTAAGCGAGCAAAGTTTTTTTGTCCATGTTAGAAATTCAACGTGCTCATGTTCATTCTTTAACAGCATAAACGAACGAGCATAACTGAACATAGATGAACGAACATAACTATGCTAAAACCAACTAAAAGTAAATGTGATCATGTGAACAACAATGCGTTGGGCCTAAAATAAAAACTAAACAAATTTGTAATGGGCCTAAAAAACCTAAAAGAATATATTAACGAACATAAACTAGTGTTGACGAACATAATTGAATGAGCAAGACATATGCTCATGTTCATTTGTTTACCTAATGAGCAAAAGTTTTTGTTCATGTTCGTTCGTTTATTAAATAAATGAACATAAACGAACCTCCCACCGAACGGTTCACTAAACGTTCAGTTCATTTTACAGCCCTACATGAAGGCTTGTTACATAATCAGTTGTTTTATTGTACCTTCTGCAAAGAATAATGTATTAGATCAAGAAATGAAGTGAACTGGCTGAAAACAATTCCTTTAGCAGAAGCATCCCTTTCAGCCATAAATCTGATCTCTTCCTTCTGAAAGTTAACGGCCCGGTCAGTCAATTCGAAAAACAGGTCTAAACTATTATTTTGTATGTTTATAGTTTGGTTAACCAGAGCAAATATGTTAAAATAGAGACCGACATACCAGAGCATCGATTTTTGTGCTTGTCTGGAAATTTTCAAGAGAGATTCTGTTTAGAATACTAGATGATTTAAATCCTTTCAAACTTGATTTAGGCTTCTGAATTTCTTGATCATGATTATTTGCACTGAAGTCAATTCTAAGCGGCTTTGAACATGAAGGACATGCCGGTTGACCAAAGCAAGAAGAAAAATTAATCAGGCATAACTTACAGAAGAGATGCTCACATGATGTGACCTGGAAGTATTTGTACACTAATATTTATTTATGATTTATTAAGATATAGTATATTTTTAGAGTGAAAATCAAGAGGAAACTAGTGTACCACAGGCTCTTCTGCAACATCATGACATAAACCACAAACTTGTTCATTATTATATATGTTCTTGCTTGTTCCTCTTGCAACAGCCGATGTGGAGTACTCCACAAGATAAGGATGATCAGCAGCCTGCAGTGTTAAGATAATTTAATTCAGTCTGCTCATGTTTACTGTTAAAATATATATTACAATATTTCAAAAACAAATTGAGTAGGAAATATTTCATACATTAAGCACATTTTGGTTCATTAAACATGCATCCATATAAACAAATAACCAGAAATATCTTTTAAGACTTCCATGGTCTTACTCTTACATTAATAATACTCAAATTTGGTCAGAATTAAGTCACAAAAATTTGCAGTTCCAAAATTAACATTCAGATAAATAAAATAATAACTAATCACCTTTCGCAGGCGTGTTAGGAGGCTAAAGACATGTCCATAGTTGCTCATAAGTGTTCCCTCTTCCTCATATCTGCAAACAGAAAAACATTTCAGAAACTTAAAAACTTCATTAAACTCTTAACACAAATGACCAAAAACACTAACACGATATAATGGCGACATTTAAATTTATAAAAGAAACTCTAATAAAACATCCCCCCGTCAATATATTCTCAATGTGGACTGCATTCAATACATGATTACATGAGTGATGAATGAGTAAAAACTTGATTCATATTTATCAAATATCATACTAGGTATAATCATGAGAGATTCATGATCAGCCCTCAAATGGTTAAATAATTACACGTTTGAGATTCATAAAAGGGGCCATGAGATAAAAAGAGTTACCTATGAATATGTTTCCGGCTTTCCATCCTGAGTGATGTATAATATTCGTTCTCCATAGCATCAAGATAGTCACGCCTCACAGAAATCTGTGAAAATGGTATCCAACATACCACGATTAAAAGGATACATTAAAACTTTTTTTTCTAAGTTAACATCAGAACTTACTGTTCTAGAGGGGAGTGAAAGATCAGCTGTTCTGCCTTTCTTAGTACGTCTTAACATAATGCATTTCAAAACCTTATCTTTTAGCAAAACCATAGCTCTAGCTCTACTACTAGCCCCTCTATCTTGAATGGGAAGAGCAATAAACTAATTCAAACAAGAACACGTTAAACCCCAAACAATTGGTACTCACAAAGCATAAGAACATGAAACGTATAACTTACTGCGTTCCACCAACTGAAATGTCTCACTGGTCCGTGAGGGCAGCATGGAGACGAAGAAATTGTACTACAATCCAACACATAAAAGAATTTGTGATCTCCAAAAGACACTTAAATGAATAAACTATAGATATGCCAGAATATAAAAAGAACCTTACGTGTAATCAAGCACTTTACAGTCACAATCTCTACAGAAGTAATAAGAATATGGAGTTACTTGTAAGAAGCGAACCTATAAAAAAACAAGCAAATAGTAGAATTTAGAATTCATAGTTGGCAAACTGTAAACTAACTTAAGATGAAGAGAACTTACAAGTGAGTAGAGTTCTCCAGCATGATTCTGAAAAGGGGTTCCACTTAAAGCCCATCTATAGGAAGCTTCTAAAGCAAAAACAGCTCGCGTGGTACTACCACGTTTATCTTTTATGTAATGAGCCTGTGTAATAATTAGAACAAAAAGATATATAGAAAGCAGAACAATGAAAAGATTTTCAAAACAATAGACCTCTAAGAAGCATACCTCATCCAAAATTACACGAGTCCATTTTACAGAGTGCAAATAAGATATCATATCACCTGTTTCTGAACTTTCCATCGTTCTCTTACCCTTTGTATTCTTTTTACTTGCTTTCTTTTTACCATCCTCTTCATCAGATAGATCTTCTCCTTTCTTTTTGTGCTGTTTTGATTGTCCTACAATTTTGACACCGGTACAATAACGTTGACGGTGAATTTTCATTGTTCTTGCATAAAGCTTTTTACCACACCACTCACAACTTTCTTTTGGTGGCATGAAATGTTTCCGATATTCACTCTCCACAATAGAATAGGTAGTTATGATAAAATCATACTCCGAGAATTAAAAAAGTGTTTTTCCTCGGTTGGGCCCGTGATATGCCAGTACCTTGGTGCTTCCTTTTGTGGTGAATTGGTCAATCTCATTAACCCATTGCATGACAGCAATCAACGGGCATATCACAAGGGTGGTTTTGACACAAGGTAATGTGGAGGAGCTAGCTGCCAGCTCAGCAGGTCCAGGTCCACTAAGTTCACGAGAAAGTGTCCGTTTAGCAAGTACAAGAGCAATACCTTGCACCGTCTTTCCCATTCCCATTTCATCAGCAAGAATCCCGCCTCTTGAAGCAGAATCTTCTTGCTTTAATCCCCATGCTAACCACTCTTTTTGGTACCTTAAAAGTGGCATAACAAAATCTGGTGATGCATCAACAGTTTCTTCCATTATCTCATTCGAATTCTCCAAATTATTATCTTCTCGCATATGCAGGTCCAGCCATCTCTCAGTCTCTTCTTCCCAAACTTCCCACATTAATTTTGGTCGTCGCTCTTTCTGTTTCTTATCAAGATCATCATGAGCACCTTTTTTTTCAAGAAACTGCAAAAGGTTTTTCGTCTCCATCCTCTCCGGCTCATCAACTTCAGAATCTGAAGTATAAATTTTAATCACTTCTTCAGCATTTTCAACACCTACATTCACATTAAACTTAAATACACGAACTTAAGATATATATAAATCCCAATTTTTTACCTAGAGGATGTAAAGTAAAATCAAGAGGTACCTTCATGACCAAACTCATAATTATCAGAACCCAATGACAACTTATCGTTATCTCCATTTCCATTTCCCGACAGCTTCATATAGCTATTACCTGTTTCCATACAATCTGATCAACTACACATCCAAAACAAAACACTGAAAGCATAGGGAGTTCAGTAAACCCGGTCAACCTAACCAGTTTGAAACCTCTTATGTAGAAACCAATTGCAACCATAGGATCACAACCAGTTTGTAATTCTCCCCACCGAGACCGGTTCCAAACAGGCCAAAAAGCAGTCAAAAAACCGGTTTCAACCCGAACCAAAACCGATCGTAAACCGGTTTTGACTTTTGTTGACCAAACCAACCGGTTTGTGCACCTCTATTAAGCAAAGGTGGGCAAAAACACCGGTTAACCGACCCGAAAATCGAACCGGTTTGAAACCAATTATACAAAAACCGGCTTGGAACCGATTGAACTGTAGGTTCGGAACCGCTTTGTAAAACCGATCGTAAACCAGTGAAGAAAGACTAAATATAAAAACGTCTGAAACCGGTTTAAGAGTCTACAACACTAAAGCTAAAGCAGATTTTCAGTGAACGTTTTGATTAAAAGACTAAACATAAAGCAAGGATTCTTCAATCGGTTATACTGTAACATCAGCATTAATCGATAGCAGCTGAAGCAAGCAAAAACAGTAAATACGCGGAAATGAATACGAGATTGTGATGGATTGACAGCTAATTACCTTTGGCAGAAGAATCAGAGCGAGAACGAAGGTTAATTGAGGCGTAAGATGAGAAATGAATCAGAGATTAGGGTTTATATGAGTGTAGTTCAAGTTGGAAGGGTGGCGGTGATCGTTATAAGCCGTTGCGGGAAAAAGGTTTTTTTGATTCATTTTTAATTATTGTTTCACTTCATTTTTATTTAATAAAGTTCTTTCTAAACAGTCTTACGACCACTTATTCATCTAATCGTTTAGCTTAAAAACTAATATACAATAAAGAGACGAGTGGGGCTAGACTTTAGGTTTAAGTATTTTTCTAACTTGAAAAGTATGATGTAGGAGTATTCATTGGCTTGTATGTGGTGTTCTTATGTAGTAGACGATTTGACCTGGGCATTCGGCAAAGGAACATGTTGGGCTCAGGAGAACAAGAGATGGGCCGAAAAGAGAAAGTTAGTGGTGTGGGCCAGAAGGGAAAGATCAAAAATGTGTAAGGGGCCAGGTTGTCAGAGTGTAGACGAAGAGATTTATTTTTGCCATCTTTTTTAATTTAATTTAAAACATTTTCAAGTTTACTTTTAATATGTTTAGGTTTATTTAGCTAAGTTTTTTTTTTCCTTAAATATAGTTGTGAGAAAAACTATTTATCAAAATAGGTTATTTTAAAAGTATTTATCATAATGAATTCTTATTAATCAAAATATTATATTCTAGTTTCTCACTCCTAATATTATTGGTTAACCCTAGTTAAAAAAATAATTGTGATTTAATGTTATTTATTGTAAAATCAGAAATTAGAAAAAAAGTAATTTTTTTGAAAAACGTTTTCTGAAAGTTAGTTTTCCTAAAATACATCTTAAATAAAATATAGTGTTTGGGATTTGTTTTAACAACTAATTTCTTTCTTTTCCTACTCTTATTTACAATCTAGGATAGTACATGTGTTATACACGGATAGAACATATATAAAACATAATATATATATGTAAAATCATATAAATTTAATGAAATGCAAATATCGTATTTATATATAAATATTAATTTTACATGAATTAAATTAAAAAACATCATAACTTACTTTAATTTAAATACAAAAACATACGAAAACTAACAAAGATAAATGAGATAAATGAAAAGATAAAACATTTTATAATTTATACCATGAGTACAATAAGCAAACAGATGAAATTAGTCTCCAAATAAAAAATCTCTCCAAATCTTAAAACATAACAATAAAAACACATCATTGTTTTTATTTATTAATCAATAAATAGTAATCATAATCATTCTTTTTGAAACTTTCTCCAACTTAAGAGTTAAAACTTTAACATCATATGTCATTTTGTTATCTACTCCATCTTTAACAACACTACTAAGCACATTGATCTTTTCTTCCACATTTGATGTTTTACACTTAATTGCTGGCATGCTAGATTCATCATCAACGTTAAACACATCCACAAGTTTCCTCTTCAATTTATCATCAAATGGTGTAATTGTTGACTTCTTCAAATTATTTCATCCTCAAATTAAAATTATGATTAGCATTTATTGACTAATAAAGCAATTATATGTTGTCGTTGTTATGTTTTAATATTTGGAGAATTTAATTTTTATATTTATTTTTTTCATTTGGAGACTAATATCCTTTGTTTGTTTATTGTACTCAAGATTATTAGCCCGTGGACGCCATGTGTGGAAACATGAACAATGTTAATTAAATACACATGGAGGGGGAAGTAAAATTATTTTTAGTGAATATAAAGTATGGACAATTTGTATAATATGATTTTACGAATAACTATTCAAATGATGATTTATATAATTATAAACTATTAATTATTGTAATGTTGGATATAACATACATGAGACAGAAAATGAAACTAAAAGAATTATACATACAATAACACACCCTTAAGATATTCTACTAACCATCATAACATTATTACAACTTTATAAACCCAAACAACGTTTCAAAAGTATTTAGAATACTAAAACATATGCATCTAGTTTTAAACCATTCTAAACATAACCATGATCAAAAAAACTTTACAAGCTGCATCAAAAGTAACATGTTATCCAAAACTTTACCATGTAGCACATCAGCATCATGAGCTGGATAATTGTCAACCAAAAGAATACAATTTCATTCACAACCTGCCATAATAAATAATAGATAATTAAAAACCATTATGTAATCTTCAATTCGACTGACTAATTAAAGGACACAGTATATTTAAATTAAGGTCAAACAATCTTAATAAAAAATTTACAACAATATATTCTGATGCATATACAAATGTTAGAAACTTATATTATAAAAAAAGTGCACCATAATAACATAATTCTGGAATTTTCATTATCCTATAGCTATATACATAAAATCTTGAATTAACCAATATAATTACTAATAATAAATTAAAGATTCTAATGTAATATTGGTTATGCATGTTTGTTGATTGAAAAACATGATACTACGATAGTATGCATAGCATGTAATAAACATATTGTGTAGAGAGTTTTATGTTTATCCAACAACATGTTAATATGGAAGATCTTATAAACAATTTTAATAGATGTGCGTTACAAAAGTCGAAGGGATTAGCAAAAGAACGTACATTAGATTACTGGTAAGCAGGATATTAATAATCTTGAGAAGAGATAAAAACATAAAACACTATTGTAACAGTGGACAAACAATCAACATAACCAAAATATTTTGTGGCTCCATTCCGCCGTTTGTGAAATAATAAGATTGTATACAAATAAGTATATTGATATAAATGTAAATGATGCATATTAACAATAATACATATGAATAGAATAATGAGTAATAAAAATGAAACTTACAATGACCGTGCATTTGCTTTTTAGATCGATCGATGTTGGTGTAAAAATTCTTCTGTCATATATTTTATATAGGGAGGTAAGATTATGTATATTTTTGGTTAACTGATTACACATGGAATGTTGTTTCAAACTGATTCATTTTAAATTCAAATTTTAAAACTAAATATATATATATATATATATATATATATATATATATATATATATCATATATACAAAATATATGAATTGTGAAAAATATATGTGAGATGATTACTATGAGTAAAAAATGGAAACAATAACTGAAATAACAATGAATTGTTAAACGGTGTTATCTAAATGTGTATATATCTTAATATGTAAACCGAAATTCTAGTAAGATTTAAAATTAATAATAATAATTTTGTGATCTTTTCATTAGTTATAATTAATTGTTAACAAATTTAACCTATGGTGTAGTGCAAGTTCAACTATACTTAAAGTTATGAATTCAAATTTAAAATAATGATTAAAGTTTTAAATCCATAATACATAAAATGATTTTTTTTACCAAAATTTCATTTAAAAAATAATATTAAATTAAAATGCATATATCGTAATTGTGATATCTAAATATGAGATACTAAAAAGTAAAAAACATTTATGTCATATATTTTATATAGGGGGTAAAATTATGTATATTTTTGATTAATTGATTAAACATGGAATATTGTTTCAAATTGATTCATTTTAAATTTAAAAATTACAACTGAAAATATATATATCATATATACAAAATATATGAATTATGGAACCTATATGTGAGAGGATTAATATGAGCAAAATAAAACTAAAAACAATAATTAAAAAAAATTGAGTTGTCAAACGGTGTTAATGTAAATGTTACATATCTTAATATGTAAACCGAGATTCTGGTAAGATGTAAAAATAAAATTAATAATTTTGTGATTTTTCATTAATTATAATTAATTGTTAACAAATTTAACCAGTGCAGTGCAAGCTCAACTATAATTAAAGGTTATGAATTCAAATTTAAATGGTATTTAAAGTTTTAAAATCCATAATCATAAAGTGAATTTGTTTACCAAAATTTCATTAAAAAATAATATTCAATTAAAATGCATATATCGTACTTATGATATCTAAATATGAGATACTAAAAAGAAAAAACTTAAAACAGAATGAACTACTTATTTAAATATAAACGCATTTTTAAACCGAGATATTAGTAATATTTAAAAAAAACTTTTGTGATCATTTTGTTAATTATAATTAGTTGTTACCAAATTTAACGTATGCCTTATTTTAATAAAGTCAAAGTAAATGTTAAGTTAAGAATTCTAAATATTAAGTTTGACCAAAATGTTGTTTAAATAAATAATTTATTTTCGTAATCACATTTATATATGTCAAGTTAAAAAATCATACACAATTACCTTTTTAGTGGAGTTGGTAAGCACCTTTGGTTTGAAACATAAGGTCTTAGGTTTGAAACTCGTATTACACAATAATTTAATTTTCAAAATTTTATAAAGCCTTATGGGTCATGGCTTATAATAGAAAAATGGTCATGAAACATAAGATAATAGGAAATAGTGACATGTTGCTTTAATAGATTAGTAAAATTAAGTTTGACTAAATCTACGTAAAATAAATAAAAATGCAAACAAAATATAATAAAAGAACATTAACCTATATTAATCGCTTTTAGAGCATTCACATCCCATTCTCCATCCTCATCTCTATAATTACACTACAAAACACTACATTTCTCTTTCCTTTTAATTAAATAATACTTTTATCATACGGTTTTCTCTCTCCTCTACTCACAACCAATCCAACAAATATTAAAAAATAAATAGGGGCAAACAAAGTTCCCCAAATTTACAAAAAATCACTACATTTATCTTTCCACCCAATAATTTACACTCACAATCATTCAAAACCTTACCCTATAATTTACCAATCCCCTTCACATAATTATGGGGGATGATATGTGAATGCTCTTAACGAAGGAAAACACAACTTGGAGCTTTTTTTTATATTAAAATTAAGATTTATTTATTTATTTTTTGCGGTGACTTGGAAATATTTAATATATTAAAGCTTTTTTTTTGGTTTGTCAAATAAAACTCTTATTGTAGTTCTTTTTTTTCTTTCTTTCTTTTTTTGTTTTAACTAAATTTTATTATTTTAAGATATAAATATAATAAAAACCAATAATGTTACACTTTAACGATCAAATTTTATACATTTTTAAAAAATCTCATTTTTGGCTAATTCTCTGAAATTACAAAATCCAATTCATATTAAATTCACAAACATCACACATTACGAACCTGAACCCACTATGGGTATACAAAGTAAATTTTAATATATTAAGAGATATATTTGAACAAAGGGTCAAGTTATTTTACAAAGCAGAATAAAAACGAAAATGATGAGAAGAATTTCTAATCACATAAAAAAATCCTTTAAAAAAATAAATAAAAAAATCATAACTCAAAATTTAATAAAAAACGAAAAATGTAAAAACACAAAAATGTTTCCACCGACTATCTCGTTCTCATAAAAAAACACACAATGGTAAGTGAAAAAAGTCGTTATGTCTTTTTGTTTATCATTGTGTTTATCTTCGTCATTGATTGTGTCTTTTTTCATTGACATCGTGTCTTTTTTTCCTTTATATTGTGTTATATTACTCAACATTGTGTTATATTTTATTCGGCCTTGTGTTACATTTTGTGATCTGTTGTGTCTTTTTTTAGTTATAATTGTGTATGTTGTTCATTTTCGTCATTGTGTCTTTATCTCCATTGTGTCTTTTCGTCAATTTTTTTTATTTTTTTTTTGTATTTTTGTATTTTTCTTTTTGAACGAGAATGATGGCGGAAACATTTTGATTTTTTAATGTTTTTCGTTTTTTATTTATATATTGAGTTATGATTTTTTTATTATTATTTTTTGAATTTATTTTTAAGAGGTTTTTTGTATGGTCACAAATACTTCTCAAAGTTTTTATTTTTGTCTCATTTTGTATTTTAACTTTACCCTTGAACAAAATGTACTTTTATTGTTATGATATGACCTAATTCTTTTGTTGGTATAAACGAAGAATTTAAAAATAAGCTTATTTAAAAAATGCATCATAAAAATACATAATATTTATAAATGTAAATTTAATATTATGCATAACTTTTTTTAACATTAAAAATGGTTATTTAGGTTTTATTTGAGTAAAAATAGGTTTCTAGAAAATGTTTTTTATATAAAATACTTTTTTGAGTTCTTGATCTTAAAATGAATATTTAATGAAAATTATTTGTATAATTGAAGTTTTCGTTAAGAAGAACCCGGCCATTTCCTTAAAATGAATATTTAATGAAAATTGTTTTTTTTTAATTGAAGTTAACCAACAAATTTTAGGAGAGTGTGAAAACTAAACTTTGAGATTTTCATTAAAAGCCTATTTTGGTAAATGTTTATATATATATATATATATATATATATATATATATATATATATATATATATATATATATATATATATATATATAGGGGATGGATCTTGCAAGAAGTGATATTACAGCGAAAAGTGCGAGAAGTGAAGGTATAACTCCATTAATCCCTAATTTCACTCCCTTTCATATGATGTTACATACATATATGTAGGTTGATTGTATTTATGTCTTAATTACACATTCAAACCTACCTACAAACATATAAATGTACCGAGCCACATTCAAACTTTATGTACCTACACACATACAAACATACATACACATATACAGACATATGTGCACATATACAAACATATGTACCTACACACATACATATGCACCTACACATAAAAAATGGAGTGAAATTTGGGATTAATGTAGTTACACATTCACTTTTCGCACTTCTCGTTGTAAAATAACTTCTAAAATGATCCAATACTTATATATATATATATAGGGAAAGGATCAAGAGAGAACTCATTTTTAAAGAAAGAACTAGAGAACTCCTAACTAGAGGGTTATTTATGTAAATGTGCTTCCCAATTACATCTTACACCCGATACATCGTGAGAACCCTCTGCTTCTTCTTCCACATCTCCCCTGCAACAACCATTGAAGATCTGTAACATCCCAATTTTTCGTTCGGATAATAATAATAATAAATATGATAGGATAAGTAGGCTTTTAGATGGACTTAATTATGGACCAAAAGGGAAAGATGGGCCTTAGGTCCATGGGCTTAAGGGAGTATAAATACCCCTTAAATCCTAATCCTTTCCATTTTTATCCTAATCTACACACTAGCCTATACCTTAGAAAACACACACAACACCATACCGAACCAAGATCCGAAGGCGAAAACCCGAGCTTGTTGGTGCTGGAACGTCGTGACGGACCAAAACAACATCAAGGCTTAACAGTGTTCGTAGTTCGACTCGTTCAAGGTACGTTTATAGTTAGAAATCGTTCGTATAGGTTCGGTTTGATTTGGGAAATCATAGATCTGTGTTAGTTTGTTATATACGAACCCAAAACAACAAATATTACTGGAATTGATTAGCATTTGATAGGTTAATTGTTAACCTAAAAGAACCCGTAACCTATATGCCTAAATCGCACCCCTTAAACATCGATGTTAGGCCGATTTGATGGTTGGGGTTTGTAGGCGCTGGTCAGATGATTCCGTTGATACCAAAATCGTGATATTTGGTTAAGAAACGAAGGTTTAATTGCAGATCTAAGATCTGTTGACTATTTGTTGTTCTTGACGATTTTGACTTTGACCCTTGAGTCAAAGTCTGGATAAGAACTATGGGTGATTCGTTATGGGTGATTCTTTAGCTAGTTCGTTATGGGAGCTTAGAGAATCAGAGGGTGATTCGTTAGCTAGTTCGTTATGGGAGCTTAGCGAATCAGAGGGTGATTCGTTAGCTAGTTTGTTATGGGAGCTTAGCGAATCAGAGGGTGATTCGTTAGCTAGTTCGTTATGAGAGCTTAGCGAATCAGAGGATGATTCTTTACCCAATTCGTTAAGGGCAAAGTAACGAACTAGGAGTTTAATATAAAGACAGAATGGTCCCTGGACTTAGAAAAGAATTATATAATTACATAACAGCCCTTGGAGTTTGGCAATTTATGAAAGATACCTTTTAAGGTTAATGATTAACGATTAACTAACCAGGTAATGATTTAATGAAGTAAAACAACTTAGACGTGTAAGACTAATTAAGTAGCAATGAGATGACTAGAGCGGTACTTAATACTGTAATTATTAAACAGTTAGACGCGCACAGCTCAAGAAGGAGTAACCGTTAGCAGAAGAAGTAACCGAGTTCAGGTGAGTTTCTAGCCCCACTTCTGTGTTATGTTTTTGGGGCTGTGTGCATACTCGATATGTTTGTTAATACACTTATCCTAAGTGATAAGTGTATGCCTTATATGAATGATGTGAAATGTATGAGTGATTGCTTGTTAGTACGTGAACGATCTTCGGATATTGCACGTACTGTCAGGTTGTAGTGTTACGTATAAGGTAAGTATAATGTATTTGCTTATATGTATGAATGCGATAAAGTTAATAAACGAAGGAAATGCATGGTTGTATGGTAACGAAGAGGGACCAGACCCTTATAATATCTGTGATGTTAGGGACCAGACCCTAATAATATCTGTGATGTTAGGGACCAGACCCTTATAATATCTGTGATGTTAGGGACCAGACCCTAATAATATCTGTGATGTTAGGGACCAGACCCTTATAATATCTGTGATGTTAGGGACCAGACCCTAATAATATCTGTGATGTTAGGGATCAGACCCTTATAATATCTGTGATGTTAGGGACCAGACCCTAATAATATCTGTGATGTTAGGGACCAGACCCTAATAATATCTGTGATGTTAGGGACCAGACCCTTATAATATATGTGATGTTAGGGACCAGACCCTTATAATATCTGTGAGGTTATAGGGCGAAAGGCTCTTTGAAACGTATGATTATGTATGTAAAGAAAGTATGAAGGTAAGAATGAAAGTATATGCACTTATGTGTGTATGAAAGAAAGTTAAGAGGTTAAGTATGAAATGTAAGAAGGTATTGTATGATTATGTGATTAACTAGAACTCACTCAGCGTAGCTGACTTTTAGTATGCACGCAGGTGAGTAGAACGAGGCAGGTAGCTTGAGGAGGACACATGGTAGAGTTGGACGATTCTGGCATCTGAAGATTTTGCTATGATGTTTTATTTTAAAAGACTATGTTTTGTTTTTAAATGACTATGAATGCTCGATAAGACAAGAATTATGGTTATGGAATGTAATGGTTTGAATTTTTTTAATGTTCCGCGAATGTTTTAATTAACTCTGATATTTAGAACTGCGTTTATGAGTAAATCCAACATGAAAGTAGGGCTACCGGTAACGGGGCCTTACAAGATCGAATATCAACCACAATCATCGATTCTAACCCTAATTGACGATAGATATTGAAGATCGATTCTCTCTGTGGATCGTTACATGTATGTATTGTTGAAAATCAACTCTTTAGTTTTGATTTCAATCGTTAAATATGGTAATTGAAGGTTTTTCATTTGTTTACCTGGTAAATTGATCATGTGTTGCTTTGTCTGAAAGTTTTACAATCAAATTGACACGATGATTCCAGATTTAGGCGAGTCTAGGTCAAAAACAGGTATTATTTGATGAAAAATCCCTAATTTGTTTTATTATAGTGCCCACCCGAGTTCATTTGTTGATTAAAGTTCTCAGAGTTCATTTGTTGATGTTGATTAAAGTTCTTGCAAATCTAATTGTATTCTTTTGCAATCTGTTGGTACTGACGAACATATAGCATCTTAATTATATACTACATATATGTAATATGATGTTATGTATTGCATATATGTAATATAAAACTACATATGATTTGTTTGTTTAGAATGACTAATCAAGCTCCTATGCTAATATTGCTTCAAGGTCTAGAAATTCTACTCATAATATCTTTGCCAATTTATGGTGTCGAATAATAAGAAAACATCTTATTTGTGTACACTACATATATGTATAAAAGTGTTACATGTAAATAAATTCACATGAGAATAATATGTAAGCAGTACATCTCTTCAAGCATATTTGATATATAATTGAATATATAATCGTATATGCTACGTACATGCCCATCGACAAGTTCTCCGATAACTCGTTGATTTGATAGGAATCACTTCAATAAAATAGGTAATTAAATCTCTTATTCAGGTCGCCTAGTTGTTGACTATATGATTGAGTTTATGACATGTACATTTGGACTTTTAGTTTTATGGTCACTCTTACAATTAGTGGCATGTGCAGTTGAACTTTATATACAGCAAGCCAAAACTGGCCCGTTTACTTATAACGAGTTCCAAATACTATTTCATCAAGGATTATTGTTTATGTAATTGTTAAATTTGTTCAAATATATTAATTTTTACAAATTTAAATCTAAGTGCATGATTCACCCGTTTATTGTTTAAGATTGTAGTGTCTAAATCAACTGGTAATTGAACAACAATCTCATTTTAGTTTAAGTGTTATGTTTAATATGCAATGTTAGTTTTGTTTTTCAAAAGAAAATATGGTTGATGATTATGTTGGCCATTCTATATCCCTAAGGTTTACTTTGTGTCTTTAAGCTGCAACACTCACTGATTTGATACTGTAACAATTTCTTTATTTATTTAGGGATGTTTTGAAATGTGTCCATCAAGTTACATGACAACTTTTTACACTGGTCGGAGTAAAGATGGCCAGAAACACACTTTCCCCATAATTGTTTTTATACTAAGTTGGTAGCTGCAATACCACATTGTTAAGCAGGTTTGGGAATTACATTTTGTACATCTATTCAAATTTTGTTAATTACCTTTTTGTGACTATAGTTTACTTTTTCAGATAGTGAGGAAATATATGTCACGTTACAAGCACACATAAACACTGCCATGTTGTGTCGATACTCTAAAGCGTGTTCCCTATCGAATTCAGGGCAGATTATTGGTGATATTAAGAATTGGTCAACCTTGTATTTTGAATTTTGAAGAAAACTTGTGTAAATTTGCTAGCGTAGGCGTCGCAATGCACGGGTCAAATTGCTAGTGTAATTAAACAAGTTTAGTTTAATTTATTTGAAGATGTGTTATGTTTGCTACATATGGATAAAATTTTCAGATTTTATATAGATTTGAAGCTGGTTTGTTCTGCATTTAATAAAATTATTATTATTTAACTATTGGAGAATTTGTAATGGCGGCATGGTTTCGTTCATTTTGGTTTCTTATTTTGGGCGTTTCCATTTGGTATTGTCATCGTGTTTATCGATGGGCTACAACCTAACTTCAGTTCAACGACATCTTTTTTAGCAGTCTCTAAACTGCCTAAAAACATAAAATTCACTGCATAAATGTATATATGATATATATTGCACATATGTAATATAAATAAATATCTTGTGTTGGGGTTACAATTTGAGTGTAAGAAAGCATCAACAAGCATATAAAAAGACACACCTTATAAACTGTAAGAAAAATATACATTGCACATATGTAATACAAACAAATATGCTTAAATTAAGGTTATAAGTTGAATATGAAGAAACACCAACAAAAGGTTTACACAAAGACAAACAAGATTATATTCTAGGCTATCCTTTAGTATTATTAACTCTCTTTTTTTTTCAACATTGCCTTTTTCTTTTTCTTTGTGCTTTCCTTGATGTCCGATCTTCATAGCCTGGTTATAAAATAAAGCAAATATTTAGAATTCACATCTAATAAGTACTAATAGATATACACAATACTTTGGTGATGCATATATGCAATACAACATACAATAATATTGCACATATGTAATACAACTTGGTTAATATGTTCTAGTAGCTAAGCAATGCATGCATGTGTGACAACAAACAATCATTGCATATATGTAATATGACACACCTTATATACATGTAATAGCTAATCATTGTGTATATGTAATATAACATACAATAACATTTCACATAAGTAATACAACATGCCAACATGGTTTATTACCCTTACTTTATTCAACGATACACATGTGCAGTAGTACTGAACACATTGTATATTTGTATTACTGCATACATGTGATACAATAGTAATACATAAATGCAATACTATTAAATATATGTAATATAATAGTACTCTGTTATACAATATTACTGCATGTATATATAATCCAGCATCATGGTTTCTTTTTATCTTTGATTTAATTTTTGTCATAACCTAATTACAAACTAAATCAAACAGTAACTATTTGTATGTAATACAATAGTAACATATATGTAATACCTTAGTGCTATAGGGTCGGGCAAAATTACAAGGTTAAGAGCAACAATTATTCATTAATACTACTTGTTGAGATGTTTGTGTGTTTTATCAACTTCTCAAGGATGCGTATATTAAAATTAATTGTCACTAAGTTTGATTTCAATGCACGTATCACAAATTAGATAGTATTTTGTAGAATTAACCTAAGAACATAGATCAAACTGAGGGAACAACATATCTATCGAGCATCTAAAATTGTTTAAAAAAGGAAGAATTGTATAATAAGAAAACCTTCAACTTATGACAATATAGGTGGCCTAAGATTCCGGTGATGCATTGCAATCATCTGCTCTGCCATGCTGCTGCATATTCTCGGGAAATTAATGACGAATAAGTTTTACAACGAATCATGATTCAATACTAAAAGTTGAAATGTACAACTACAACCATAATAAGATTTTTTTCATTGTGTTTTACCTTGAATAATAAGTTAAGTCTCAAACAAGAATTCTATACAAAAAATAATCTATCAAACATGTTATTAGCAAAACGAGTTCGTTTAGACATTTCATCAAACAGTTGGAGGGAATGCGAATCAAATAGTAAATCAAACCTATGTTAATCAATTAAGCACCAAAATTGGACAACTAAATACGCAATATAATTAAAACGACTTCATTTACACATAACTAAAACTATACAATCACATTAGCATTACTGCGTTTAACACTGCATATGCGTAGTTTAACTAAAAATATGCAGTACTGCATATGTGCAATCTGTCAACTCTGCATATACATGTATTTACAACATCAGTAGATATATATAATACACCTGTAATGCATATATATATATATATGTAGTACAACAAAGATGCATATATGTAATACTTGGTAATTCATGTAAACACATGATCTAATAAATATGTTCATCGTTCATAGCTTCGCTTGTTGTTAGTAAACAAATTAACGTTCATCGACACTATATTGTAATTTGATTAAACAAAAAGAACACATAGCCTATTGAACACAACTACCTCTGTTTTGCTCGATTGGGTATATAATACGCCTAATCGATAAGTTAATATGTGATATTGTAGGTTCCCTGGACGGATCACACGAGATATCCCGGTCTACTCAGGTGCGGAATCCCTGCGTAGATCGTTACGAGCGTAGAAAGCAAACCAAACAAACACACACGAATAAACCGAAACACGTTATATATTAATAACCAAACTCACGTGATATGAATCACTGATACAGACTCTCGTCAACTCGATCGACTCAAACGACTAACTTAACGACTTAACAATTAACTAATTAAACAGCCCGTAACCTATATATAAATACACGACAACTTCGCCTGATATGTTCAGGCGAAGTTGTCCATAACTTCGCTTGTTCAACAAGTTCGCCACATAAATAACATTACAGACTCGATTACAGACACTAGACTATGAACTACTGACATTTATGAACCAACAGACTCCCCCTTGGCAGTAGCTTCATATCTTGATCTTTAAGCTCTTGTCTTGTAATCTTCACGCATGCACTCCTTCTCTAACACATACCGTGACTACTCGCTGATACTTCCTTGCTTCGTCTTTCCAAGCAGGAATATAGAATATCTTCATTTCATTCAACACTTGCAGATCAGCTTTCGATAAGTTAACAAGATGCATCGGATCATACACCCTCAGCACTTCTTGTTCGTCTTCGTCTTCCATCACGGCTTCAGCAGTCTGGCAATCAACATACCACCATTTAAGATTCTTCAACACATCTTGAGGCATAATCTTCATTGGAACCTCCTTAATGCATCGAATCGGTTTGTACTTCATTACCATCCATGGCTTGCCATCTGCTCTCATTCCCCTTTCTTTATCTTCCACTAGCTTTCCCTTCTGTGGCTTTAATAACTCAAACTTCTTCTCTTTTATGCTTTCTTTCCACACGATCTTCCCAATAACCCTTGCCATGTTGTCGTCGCTTCTATTGATCAGCCCCAATCTAGCCAAATCCTTCACCTCACATTCCGGCAGTGTATTGAGAGATCTCAACGTTCTTTTAAAATACTGAATCCCATCAAAACGTTTCACCACAAACAACTTTATCTGTTCATCATATATCCAACAAATAATTCCTTTCTTCGACTCAGCATAGCCTTTGATATTATAACTCTTCTTGAACATGGTTGGAACAGCAGGCTTCTTGGTTTTAATAAACCAATGAGCACAGCCTTCCTTCCACCTAGGCTGCTCCTCCCACTCGGTCTCATCATTTTCCATCTCAGTACCCATATCGGCTTTCTCAACATCTGGGATCTCGTGTTCAACATTTTCTTCACCTTCTTCAATCTCATCTTCAATCACAATCTGTGCTCCAATCTTCTCAATCTCCTCAATAGGCAGCACATCATCATCAAACATCACATCATCCTCTAGCATATCATCATCCAATTCTTTCAACGCATCGATCACATCATCATCATCATCAACCATCACCACCTCATCACCACCAACTGCACCTGCAGACTCCCCCTGAGCTGTGGAAGTCCCAAGAGCTTGAGCAGTTCTTGGCAACTCACCACCTGCACCTTTCGGTGCATTGGGATCATCGTCTCTGTCATTTCTCTTCTTCGTCCTTAACTCGTCGCCTCTACAGCCTGTCTCCCCCTGAGATGCCAAGAACTCCTTCATAGCATCTATAATTCGCCCATGTTCAACCAGGAAGGACGACTGTAGTTGATTCTCTGCTACAAGGCGCTGAATAGCCTGGGTCTGGATAAAGTTTATCCTCGATTGCTCTGCCACGACCCGTTTAAGTGCAGCTATTCTCTCCGAGTCTGAGAGGGTTGCATCGAAATCAAACCTCATGTTAGATGTATCTGGAGTATACTCAGCAGGGATCTCGAATGTAACCGGGACATCAAAAGCAGTTGTGGACGTAACCGCAGGTGGTATCGTGACCGACAACCCTGCAGTTGCAACGACGGTAGACTCTACAAATTGTGCCACCACCTCTGAAGGAGTAAGCGTTGGAGGTGGTAGCGACACAATCTCCGGAGTCGTCGTCTGTAGTGTGATGGATGGGATGCCGATAGCTGATGTAGCCACCACGGGAACATCCGCGGCGCTTGTAACCTGTACAGAAGTAGGAGCAATCGACATACCTGATAGTGCGGATGGAGCAAAACATACAACCCTTGAAGTCTCTCCAGCTCCCATACCTGCACCTGTCCTCTCCCGTCTTGAACGTCTAATCAACTTGTGGATATCTTCTTCCTCTTCTTCTGATTCACTATCATCCACCGTTCTCTTTCTCTTTCCTAACGTCCTCTCTCTAGTCACCAACATCCTCCTCGCCTCATCCATAACATCGTCAAGATCTGAGTCAGCCACCGTCGTAGCTGCTCTAGTAACAATCACTTCCCGAACCTGTGCAACAGAAACCTGCACTTCTTCTTGTGGATCAAAACGATCCATGTTGAAGAATCCTTGGCCGCCAAATGCAGCATCAAGGTCTACATCCTCCTCAGCCGACACCACAGGCACAGTAGGTACATCTCGATTTGCTCCTGCCTGTTGTGGTTGAGGGTCTCTGAACTCATCCCCCCGAGCTGGCACATACCCCGGGTTTATTAAGAACCCAAAGAGTGGAGTATGCCTTGGACGACGTTCAGGCTTGCTCCTCGCACTCGAAGTACGGCATTGAGCAAAGATACGTTTGATCACACTCTCCACGTATCTTATTGGGCGTCGTTGTGGCAAATTTGGAGCCACATGGTTCAAGATCATCTGGATGAATCTTGGATACATTATGAACCGCTCACGAGCCATCGCCCTCCTCTGTCTGTCGATCTCGTAAAAGACCATCTGACTAAAGCTATAACGTTTGTTATAAGTCAGAGCAGTCATTCCAGACTGCATGGTCGCACCCATTCCGTCAGTACCCGCCTTCCTCCCAGACATACACACAATCATGACGTGCATGAGGAAGCGCCACTGATCGAGCAGGAACCCCTTCCTCTTCTGAGTATCACCTAATGGACCAGAATAGCCCATTCGGAGAAACGCTCCATCACGGAACGAAGCCACAAACTCCGTAGGGTCATTCCGAGTCTCCTCTCCAAAACGTAACGCCACCCGTATTTGTTCAGATGAGAACTGAACTTCTTGGTTGTTGACGGTTGCTCGCATAACCGGGGGCTCAACGCGGCAATCGTATTCCACCGTCTGCCAGAAATCCTAGATATTGGGTAAGGATATCGGCAGAGTCGTCGTGATAGCGTGGAATATCCTCGAGCGAATGAGGAATGTGATGATCTCACGGTAGTCTTCAACTCCGCTCGTTTCCGGGTCTAAGGTGATGAACATGTTGTGACCCGGAAAGAATTGTCTCTGATTATCTCCGTCATCACCTCCAGCACCTCCAGCACCTGCTACTGCAGCCATATCTGCAACAAACGAACCAAGTTAGATAAACATTAAGGTTTAACACAAGATCGCTTATCACCATGAGCGAAGTTGTGATAACTTCTGTATAGGCGAAGTTAAAGTTGGGGCGAAGTTGGGAACAACTTCGCTTCATCTTTAAGTTCGTCTAATAATTAAAAGGTCCAGGCGAAGTTAATGATAACTTCGCCTCACCACAACATCGCCTCAGGCGAAGTTTAGACTCAGGCGAAGTTACGGATAACTTCGCCTAAACCTTAAGTTCGCCTGAATCTGAATCGGCGACAGTAAGGATTTCGAACGACGTGCCGTTGGCGAATTTAACGATTGTGGAGATTAAGGACTCTGAAACACAAGTTTTTAAGGATAACTAGACGACCAGGTTGTACATGACCACGTGAAAACTAGGTTTGAAATCGGGTTTAAGGATCGATCGGCCGAGGTTATCAACCGGTTATCGAAACAACCTTAGATTAACGTCAAAGAACAGATAACACGATGTAATGACCCAACCAACCTTTAAATAGGTTTGAAATCGAAGAAGGAAAATCAGATAATAATGAAATAAGTTCGCTGTGATAATCGAGGTAAGTTCGCTGATATTGAAAGTTATGAACAGATGACCTTTGAAAATCCTTATATAGGGGCGAAGTTATACAGGCGAAGTTACGGTTAACTTCGCGTAGGCGAAGTTATTCACAAGTTCGCCTGTTTAACAACATCGCCTATATTTACAAAATCAACCCTTTTAATTTGAACATTTTGCAATTAACTTTTAAAACTTCTCTTTAAGAATCAAAGAACACGATCAAGTCCAAGTAACCAGTTATAAAATCATAAAACTAACTAAGTACAAGAAACTTTTAAAATTAAAGTATAAGGGATCAAATTTCAGTCTCGATAGGGATCACTACGGTTTTAGAAAAGATCCGAACAGGAATCATACTAACTACGTGACTGTCACATAGATCCGTGTTTAGCTGTATTATGACATATAGAGACAGGTTGTAAGCAGGTAAATAACTTAAGATGGTTTTCATCGTTTCTGTGATACGAGTTAGGTTCAATTAAGCCTCAAAATTTAAGTGGGCAACAACTCAGAGATTATGATGCCTCCTATCTATTCTCAAAGCGTATTTGGCTTTCCCCAAGTCACCCCGAATTGACTTCCACCCTTAGTGTCTGATTAAGTTTGTAATTACTCTTCATCTCCTTCCCGTTCTCTTTCTTACTCCATGATTAAGAAGTCTTGATATGTTGAACTCTAGAGTGTTTCAATAACTCATATATATATATATATATATATATTTTTTTTTTTTTTATGATAAACATTTACATAGACTTCAGAGTAGTAACCAACTGCAAGTCCCAAATCTGGATCACTGCAGTTTCTTGAAACGCTATCTTCACGGGAATCAGAACACTTACGGGCTCGTGTATGACTGGGTAATCGCTATTCTGCCTATCATTCGGAAAGATATATATGAAGACATGCAAAACTCGTAAGGAGTTTCCACATAAAATCAAGTAGTTTTAGTTTGTATCACATCTACTTTTACGCACCATAAAAAGTTACCATGACATACAATGACTGTCCTAAAGCCTTTTAAGCTTAATAACTTCACTAGTTAAGCACACAGAATCAGTATATCTATCATTTTCCAAGGTTGGATCAATTTTCTATTAAACATAGCTAACGAACTTCTTACGAAGTAGTAGACTTGAAAAATAATTTCATTTCCCATTTAAAAAATTTTTGACTTCAATCGCCCCGATCAAGTCAAGTCGTCAGGTTAACGGCTATCCCGAAGATCCAATGGATCAGCTGGACCGACCACATACTAGTATGTGTCCTTCTAACTAATTAATATGATCGACTAATTTTAAGCGAAAGAATGAAAACACATCATAAACCGCCCCGGTCACTTTCAGTCATCTGGTTAATGGCTATCCTCAAAATCTACAAGTAGAAAATGAGGACCAAAACATATCCGAAGACAAGTCCTTCAAACTGAAGTAACCGACATATTTTTAAGCGATAGTGACGTTTTTTTTTTTTTTTTTTTTTTTTTAAATATAACATGAATAGCATGGTTACTCGGGATTGATCATCCCATTCAGCTCGATAAGGTTTTGAAATCTTGTTTTGTCAATCGCTTTAGTATAAAGATCAGCGAAATTATCAAGCGTATCCACCTTTTCAAGCAAAATCAGTTTCTTCTCAGCACAATCCCGTATAAAATGATGACGTATGTCAATATGTTTAGTTTTACTATGCTTCACGGGATTGTTAGTTACTGAGATAGCAGCTGTGTTATCAATGCAAATAGGTGTAAGTAAGAAATTCAGACCATAGTCGCACAATTGTTGTTGAATCCAAAGAAACTGGGAGCAGCAGTTGGATGCTGCCATGTATTCTGCTTCACAGGTTGAAATTGCGACTGAAGTCTGCTTCTTGCATTGCCACGACACCAATCTGCCACCAAGAAACTAACATCCTCCAGTTGTTGACTTCCGACTCTGATTGCACCCTCCATAATCAGAATATGTGTAAGCGACTAGCTCCAAGTCTCCTCCTCTCCGGTACCACAACCCCAGCTTCGGTTTGCCCTTGAGATACCTCAGTATCCTCTTCACACCCTTCAGATGAGATTCCTTTGGGTTTGCCTGAAAACGAGCACAAAGACAAACAGCAAACATTATATCAGGCCTAGAAGCAGTTAAGTACATTAAAGAACCTATAATAGCCCGATACTGAGTTGGGTCCACATCTGCATCACCGTCTGACTCAGCACCCAATTTGTGATTGACGCAGATTGGAGTGTCGAATGGAGTGTTGTCCTCCATCTTGAAGCGTTTGAGCACATCATGGACATACTTGGTCTGATGAATGAACATCCCATCCTTCTTTAGATCAACCTGCAATCCTAAAAAGAAAGTTAGTTCACCCATAGCACTCATTTCAAACCTTTTCTTCATGACGGCCTCAAACTCCTGACACATGGAGACTTTAGATGCAGCAAAGATAATGTCATCCACGTAGACTTGCACCAGCAGGAAGTCGCTTCCTTCTCTCTTAACGAACAACGTGCTATCTATCTTCCCTCTTTCAAACCCATTTTCCAGCAAGTAATCTGATAAAGTTGAATACCAGGCACGAGGTGCCTGATGTAGTCCATACAATGCCTTGCTTAACTTGTACACGTGATCAGGAAAGTCTGGTCAGGAAACCCCGGAGGTTGCTCAACATACACTACCTCATCAACTTTCCCATTCAGAAACGCACTCTTCACATCCAACTGAAATACCTTCATCTTCTTATAAGCAGCGAACGCCAAAAACAATCTAATGGCTTCCAACCTTGCCACCGGAGCGAACACTTCATTATAATCAATACCCTCTTGTTGATTAAATCCTTTCACAACTAGCCTCGCCTTTTTTCTTATGATAATCCCTTTCTCATCTCTCTTGCACTTAAACACCCATTTTGTGCCTATCGCATGCACATTTTTCGGTTTTTCAACCAAATCCCATACTTCCATTTTCTTGAACTGAGCCAACTCTTCTTGTATGGCTTCGACCCACGAGCTGTCCTTTAAAGCCATTTGATAATTCTTCGGCTCAATCTGGCTGATAAAGCAGGTGTACAAGCATTCGTTGATTATGCCTGTCTCCTTGATGCTTGTGTAAACACAGGTGTGCTCATTCAAGCTACGTCTTGTTTGTACACCGGAGGACACATCACCAATCACATTCTCCAAAGGGTGATCTTTATGAATTCTCGTGGTCGGAACAGAACCGACATGCAAATTGTCTTCCAAGTTAGAAGAGAGCTCGTCAATGGTTGTTTCATGCTGAGAGTGAAATGGATTGAAAAATTCTTCTTCAGTCGAGGTAGCAGGGGTATCGACAGCATTTGATGAGGAAGGTTGACATTTATCGATCAGCTGTCTTTGCAATAGGTTTTCTTCCTCATCAAGGATCATCTTCGTAGCAACTCTCTCTTCTTCTTCAGCAATATCCAAATACGGTATGTTAAAAGACTTAAAAAGTTTAACATAGTCGAAAAACTCAGCAGGTCCGTTGCTTGGTTTTGGCGGTTGGTAACTTGTGATATCGGTGTTACACACCACCTCAACCTTGCTGGTCGATGTATTGAAGACACGTCTGTTGGGAGTCCCAACAACATAACCGACTAGGATTCCTTCATCGGCTACTTCACCAAATTTAGAATTTGCCTTCCAAATCGAACAAGGGGACCCGAATGGTTCAAGACCACTCAAGTTGGGCTTTCTCCCATGCATAACCTCATAACAAGTTTTACCAAGTCTTTTAACAGTTAAGACTCTATTCAGAACATAACAGGCTGTAGCAACAGCTTCAGCCCAAAACACCACAGGAAGCTTCGAATCAGCCAGCATAGTTCTGGCTCCTTCAATTAATGTTCTATTCTTCCTTTCAGCCACTCCATTCTGTTGCAGGTGTATACGAAGCGCTGTATTGGTGTTCAATCCCTCTCTGAAGGCAGAAGATCTCCATCTCAAAATTCTTGAACTCCGTTCCATTGTCACTCCTGATGAACTTAATCCTTTTATCCATAACGTTCTCAACTTTGGTAATCAAATTCTTCACCATCTGAGCCGTTTCGTCTTTTGATTTCAGGAAATACACCCACGAATATCGTGAGTAGTCATCAGTGATCACCAAGCAATAAGAAGTTCCTCCTAGACTTTTTGCATTCACGGGACCGAAGAGATCCATGTGAAGCAACTCCAGAGTACTGGCAATTGAATTGACTTTCTTGGTGAGATGGGATTTCTTGTGCTGCTTTCCCTTCTTGCACGCTATACATTTATCTTCAAAATTGAAATTCTTCAAGGGAACGCCCAGCACAAGTCCATTCCTGACAATGTGGTTCATCTTCCGAAGATGAATGTGCCCCATTCTCCTATGCCACAATTCGGACTCTGATTCACTCGCTTTTGTCATAAGGCATGATTCTGCCGTGGCCATTTCAGTTGATCTCATATCCATAATATATGTATTTCTTTCACGTGGAGCCTTCATCACAATCCACTCCTCTGGTATCTGAAAACCAGGTTTCAACACAATCGCCTCATTCTTCGTAAAGTGAACGGTGTACTCCTTATCACAGATCTGCGACACACTCAGCAGATTGTGCTTCAATTCTTCTACAAAGTTAACCTTCTCCAAAGTCATCTTTCCGTTTGACACCGTTCCCATTCCAGTAATCTTTCCACCACTTTCACCGGCAAAGCTCACTCTCCCTCCTTGAACAGGTTTCAAATCGTGTAACAAGTATTTGTTACCCGTCATGTGCCGGGAACAGCCGCTATCTACAACCCAAAGATTGTTGGCAGCCCTGTTCAACTGTTCCTGCACAATAAAGCAAAAGATTAGAATTTAGGGACCCAAGACCAATTGGTCTTGGATCTATACATCCCAAACTTTGGCTTTCCAAAGTTAGTATCTCGGTAATTCCTGTAAGTCCCATTAGGATATCTCATTGAAGATTGATTGTGAGGCCTTCCAAACCTTTGTGAATTGAAAGAATTATAGCTTGTGGTTTGGTTATTAGCAGTGTAAAACTGAGATTTGTTTATATGAAAACCTGAATTAGTCACATTTTTGAATTTTAAATGGTTTTCATTTTTAGCAGCATGATAATAACTATTAGGCTTATTCTCAGTTTTAGTAGGCCTCACACCTCTGAATCGCTGCTTCAGAGGGCGATTTGCAACAAGATGTCCTAATTGATTACATCTAAAGCAACACCTATGCTCAACTTTTTTATCAACCGGTGTTTTAGATGTCGAAGCTATATTACCGCCCGTTCGTCTCACATATGGTGGGACGTACGGGTTTAGTGGAGTACTCCTTTTATTTGTTTTATCTTTTTCTCCACTCTTGGCTAACACAACCTCCTCTTTTGCCTTACCAGACTCAGATGACTTATCCGAATCTGACGGGACTGGACTTTGATCAGAAATTTCAACACTTGAAACAGGCGAACTTGTTTCGCCTCTACTAACATTTGGTTCTTTAATAGTTACTTTAATTTGCACTGTCTGAGCAACCTCAAAATCAACAGATTTCTGAACACTAGGGTTAAAAGTGTAGTTGTGATTGTACGGTGGTGGAACCTCATGATAACCGATTCCTCCTCTCTTAGCAGAGGAACCTTGATCACTAACAAGGTGATCAAGAATAGCAGAAGAATTTCTGAACTGCTCCAGTTTTTGATTCAGTTCCACCACTTTCACCTGGTGGTCAGCAATCTGTTTTTCTCTCTCAGCAATTAGTTTGGTCTTTTCTTCCAAAACTTCATAACTTAAATCAATCACTTCAATTTTTTCAGCAAGTTTTGTTTTTAGACTTTTAACATCTTTTTCACAAGCTTTTATTTTAATTTTATAATTATTTTCTCTTGATTTAATAAAGTGATGATCTTCTTTTAAGGTTTTAAATTCAGCATCCAACCTAACATACTGATCGGTTATGGTTGCTAGTTGCTCAGACAAGTTCTCACATTTTGAACAAGTTGGTTTAGAACATACCTCGGAGAGCTGGTCATTAACGTCTGCCATTAGAGCTTTTTCCTCTCCGGTAACCTTCTCATTTTCTTCAGTTTCTACCTTTGCCAAATTTGCCTGCTCAAAAGTTTCTTTAGAAAGCAGGTTCCAGTTGTATTCACCATCTGCTCTAGACATCATGGCACTATAATCTTTTCTACCCTCACTTTGCTGTGGAGACCTACCCTGACTTCGTTCCACACGCTCATTCCTGCATTCTTTTGCAAAGTGACCGTTTTGTTGACAATTGTAGCATCTCACCTTTGCCTTGTCAAACCCCGGCTTTCCACCGACAAACTTCCTTCCCGTCTTTCTCATAAACCTCTTTACTCTTCTCACGATCATGGCCATTTGCCATTGTAAATCCATTTCTTCCATATCGTCAGCATCAATCTGATCGTAATCTTCATCCAACATAGCTGGATCAACAATCTTCCCTTGAATGTAGTTCTCATAGGAAGCAATGAAAGAAGCATAGAGACCAAACTGCTCTTCAGCAGACTTGACACTCATAGGCATCTTGTAGTAGTTGTTGCTGGGAGAACTTGGAGAGCAACTACTCTTGCTTACCTGGGGTTGAGAACCACTCGATCCAGCTGCTACATAGCAAACATCCCTATTTGTGTTAACTGACACATGCCCCTCATGTGATGAGTTGGGGCCCGACTCTCCCTTTGTGTAGTAGGCAGCAGATTCAGTCTTCGATCCTGAGCTAGTGTTGACTTTAGCTCCATACATACCTGGATCTTGAACCTGATCCATAGGTGTCTCTTTTCTGACCATGTTAAGCTCAAAGGTTCTGAGCTTGTTGACTGCCGTTTCAAGATCATATGTGGGAAAGTCCATGTCTTCCCTCATCAGCACAGTGTACATCTCCCATTTTGGTGGGAGAGCATCTAGAAGCTTCTCAACTATTTCTTCTTCTCGGTAGGAAATGGAATAGTTGCTCAATTCAGTCATCAGATGGTAATATCGAGTGACAATATCATCTAAGGATTCATTCTTCAAATACTTGAAGACTGAGAACTGGGTTTTGAGCAATTTTATCTTTGAAGCACGGATTCCTACATTCCCTTCAAATCTGTTCTCAAGAGCTTCCCAAAGCTCTCTTGCTGATGTATACTTTCTGAACGTATGAAGGATTTCTTGAGGAAGAGCCATAGTAATTGCAGCATGAGCCTTGCTCTCGGCCTCATACATCTTTTTCTCTTCTTCTTCCATTTTACTATACTTTTTAATTTGATCACGACCTTCATACTCCATAACTGGTGGAATATAACCATCCTGGATGCATACCCACATCTTCGCATCCTGGTATTTGACGTATTGTATGAACCGATCCTTCCATGCAACGAAATCGGTTCCCTTCAGCAATCTTGGGGCCTTGGTAGCTGACCCTGCTTCAACTTCCATCTTCACTAACTCAGAGATGTTGATCGACGACATCTTCCCCGAAAAGTAAGAAACCTGAAAAATTAAGAAATTTTTTTTTTATATTAAAGTACTGTAGGCGAAGTTACGGATAACTTCGCTTGAAGTAGGCGAAGTTGTAGAGAACTTCGCTGACGAACTTCGCTGATAACACCGCTGATTAACTTCGCTGATTCTTAACTTCGCTTGAGGTAAGCGAACTTAAGAGGTAGGCGAAGTTGTAGAGAACTTCGCTTGAGTTAGGCGAACTTGAGAAGGTAGGCGAAGTTGTGGATAACTTCGCTTAACCTTATATCTTCGCCGAAACCCTACGAACAGTGACGGCAACTTCGCCTGATGAACACGAAGTTTCTGCAGATCTGTAAATCGGATTTTAACGAGGTTTTTGACGGTGTAAAGGCTTGAACACGACGGTAGGAGGTAAGAATGATCAAAAACACAGAAAACACGTCCCGCGAATAGTCGAAACGGGACGATTTCTACACCCGCGTGAATATCCCGAACCACACAATCGAGCAAATGCTCTGATACCAATTGTAGGTTCCCTGGACGGATCACACGAGATATCCCGGTCTACTCAGGTGCGGAATCCTTGCGTAGATCGTTACGAGCGTAGAAAGCAAACCAAACAAACACACACGAATAAACCGAAACACGTTATATATTAATAACCGAACTCACGTGATATGAATCACTGATACAGACTCTCGTGAACTCGATCGACTCAAACGACTAACTTAACGACTTAACGATTAACTAATTAAACAGCCCGTAACCTATATATAAATACACGACAACTTCGCCTGATATGTTCAGGCGAAGTTGTCCATAACTTCGCTTGTTCAACAAGTTCGCCTAGGCGAACTTGTTAACAACTTCGCTTTAAACAAAAAAAAAAATAACATTACAGACTCGATTACAGACACTAGACTATGAACTACTGACATTTATGCACCAACAGATATTGAAGATTAAAACTGTTAACCTGTTATCGTTCTTCAGATTTGTGCTAAATTTTGCAGCAGATCTGGATGAATTGACAAGTAACGTAAAATACACAAACTGATATCAATATGTGCATCGTCATAGCTTAATTAATGAACAACTTAATATTCGTCGACACTCTAATACTACGTTCAACACTTTATATATGCAATATAGCTAGAAATATGCGGTAAAATACATCATCTACGAACTACATGTATATAATATTCGTCTTTTCATGTAAGACACCTAAATTGATATCAAATTTTGATACTTCATATACGCTCAATCAAGACATTCACAAAAAAAAAACAGAGCATCCACACTATATGAACGTAGTGCACACAATTGACGCTTATAACATATGAATTGACATATTACGAATATGTACCTATTATTTGTTCTTTCCTGCTTAATTTTGCGATTAACTGGACTTGTTAGATTTTCGAGCGCCCAACACCTAACTAACACTAATAATGTTTGAATTGAACGACAGTTGGAGATTATATGTAATGCATATATGCAAATGTCATTACTACATGTATGTAATGCATCAAAACTATATATACATATAGTACACCAGTAATACATATATGCAATACTTGAAAAATCATGTAAAATATATGAACCGGTCAATATATGCATCAATCTACATATTAATGTTCAACTACGCTATATCATTATTCAATTAAACAAAACAAAAACAGAGTCTATCGAACGAGATAGCCTCTGATCTGTGCTCGATTGGTGTATAATAACCCCAATTGACACACAAAATATGAGAAATCTACAGTTACAATCGCTTACCTGTTGGTGTTCTTCAGATTCATGCTTGATTTTGCAGTCAATTTGGATGAACCATACGGTCAGTTGAGGAAAAAACTGAAACCCTAGATCTAGAAATAGTGAATCAATGTGAGTTTGTGATAAGAGGGAAGAAAGAAACGCTTGTATTTTAATAATTCCAACATTACCCTCCCTCATTATAAAACTCAACATTTTTTATTTTTCCCCTTTTCTTCTTTTTAAGCCTTTGGTCTAATAAATTTAATGGTGTTAAAGGAGTTCTCTAGTTCTCTCTAGATCCTACCCCTATATATATATATATAAAAGGGTTCAAATAAAAAGAAGTTGTTTCCTAAGAATGGTAAGAACCAATAGAATTTTGACATTTGGCATTAAAACCTATGTTGAAAGAATAATTCTAGGAAACTATGTCGGTTATAGTGATAAAAGAGTAATTCTAGGAAACTAGGACGGTTTTTGGTAATTTTAAATCTCAACCATTGATTGATATGATCCAATGGCTATGATTTATTCTTAGTCTTCCTAGGAAACTACTTCATTTTAGTATAACCCTCCCCTATATATATATATACATATATATATATATATACTATATATAATACATCAAACAAGGGCAAACTAACACCCATTTTTAAGTAATTTACAACATTTAAAGCATGAGGTATATGTGTTAGTAAGGGTAAACATGTCTTTTAAACACAATCCATTCAATTTACAAGTTTGGTCCCTCATCTTTAACCATATCATGTTTTTAATTTAACTTGTAAACTAACTTCTCACTCATGATTTTTAAACGAGTATATATATATATATATATAGTATACATATATATATATATATATACTATATATAATACATCAAACAAGGGCAAACTAACACCCATTTTTAAGTAATTTACAACATTTAAAGCATGAGGTATATGTGTTAGTAAGGGTAAACATGTCTTTTAAACACAATCCATTCAATTTACAAGTTTGGTCCCTCATCTTTAACCATATCATGTTTTTAATTTAACTTGTAAACTAACTTCTCACTCATGATTTTTAAACGACTATAGCCTTTTCATACGTTAATATTTTATAAACAAATTGCACCATAAAAACGAGCATTTTATTTTTTAAATAAATTAATATTACATAGGGGTGTTTAGTGTCGGTTTTGATGGTTTTTAAGTTGAAACTTAAATATAATTTTAAGTTAAACTTATGAGTCCAACCGTTACTAACGGCCTGGTTCCAGTTTGGTTTCACAGTTTATAATGTAATTATAAAATAGTTTAAAATAATTAATAATTTAAATGTACCATTAATTTTAACTAAAAACCAACATAATATGATATTTAAGATGATCATAAATAAAAAATGATAATTTTAGCCACATAAATGGTAAATATTAATAGAAGATCTATGGCGTAAAATAATAACAACAAAGATTACAAAAGGAATCATATTGCAATTAGGTTAATTTAATGTCTTTTCTGGTTTCATGTGGCCGGTTGCCGATATACACCGCGAACCAACTGTTCACTACGTTTTGAAAATTTTGAAATCGACCAACAAACCGAAAAAAGAAGAAGTCAAATCAATGACCGATTTAAACGATTTCAAGGTTTTAACCGAACCATAAACACTTATATTTGTACGTGATTAATTGGTCTAAACACCCGCCGCATCGCGCGGGCACCCGTCTAATATATATATATAAGGGATGATTTAGGAGAGAAGTCATTTTATTGCGAGAAGTTATTTATAACCCTTGATTATGTTTGATTAATGGACTATATTTAAAATGGCAATCTAGTAATATTGACACTTTTTTTAATGTATATAATACCAAAAGGGTATTATTGTTATTTTATTATTTAAATGCCTAAAATGAAACTTACATGTATTAATTACATCACATGGTTTACATTATAATGTAGAAACAATTGTTTTATTGTGTAGGGGAAAACTATATCGCATGTGTTGGAATAAATTAAGACAACATTTTTTTTATTTTGTTTCTTGTTTGTAATTTCATGTGCAGGGCTTATTTTGGCAATATGAATGGAGGGTCGGAGGATTCAATTGAGGTAGAGGAAACTCCACTCGATCCACCGAACTAAATCATTGAAGGGGTTCTTGAGTGAAAACTCAAGTGTAGAGTTTGTATAATTTTCTTTATTTAATTTATTTTCTTTGAGTCACTAACTTTAGTTTTTGTAGTTTTGTGCGTCGTCGAGTCGTTTTGAGAATCATCACCATCATGGAGAAAGGATGTGTCGTGAATTAAAGAGATGCCAGGTAAGTTTCACACGTAAAAATGACATAAAATGGGCATAAAAAGGACTTGGTAATTTTCTGAAAATTTTTCTAAGGCAAAAAGAGGGACAAACTTTATGTTAAAACACCCTGTCGGGCGGAGCGACGGGGTTATGCATTCGAGGCCGCGTAGCGCGGAGGCAAGGAGGCCACCCATAGGGCGCCGCGTAGCGCGGAGCCGTAGGCTAAGGGGGCCGCGCGACGCGGCTTGCGCTACCCATATAAGATATTTTTTTTATTTTTTCATTATATTATATCAAATTTTCACCACTTTTTCAAAACCCCCTTTCTCCCTCACCCAAAACCCACGAACACTAACCCCATTCTTCACCAAATCTACCAATTTTTTTTTACCAATTTTCACCTAATTAAACCTTAAAATCAACCTAATATCATAACTCATCATTAATTTTAACCAAATCTTCACCAATCTTCTCACTTGTACACACCTAAGTTCTTACTTTTTGCAAGTTTTATCCAGGCTTACACCACTTAAAGGTATGATTTCTTGTCAGTTTTGTAGCTTTTATGTATTTTAATGTTAGTTTTAGCATTGGTTTTGGTTACTTAGTTGTCGGGTTTTGTTAAAGTTAATTGTATAAGTTAGTTTTCGGGTACGGGTTAGTATGATTTGGTAGATTATTTAAGTTTGTTGGGTTGGAACTTGTTAAAAATTTATTTTCGCGGTTGCGGTTGGGTCGGTTTGGGTTTACCGAGTGTATCTAATGTTGGGAGTTAGTTTGTGATGTTGGACATTGATGTTTTTAGTGGTTAAAAATGAGACGGAAAACAATTTTATACATATATATTTTACCAAAGTTTGGTTTTCTGCTCGTTTTCAACTCAATTTTTCGGGTTGTTGACACTTGGGTTTAATTGTGACAATTAAAGTGTCGGGAGGAGGTAATGTTTATTAAGTTGGTTTTAATGTTTCGAGTTTTTTTTTTGCAAACTAAATAAGTCTTAAAAATTTGGTTTTCTGTTAGCTTTATGTGAAAAAAAACCCGCTCGCACGTACTCAATTTTCATTTAAATGAGGCGGTTTAAAATATTTTGTAACCCGGATTTCCAAACTTAATTTATTTTTAGTTTTTAATATATATATATATAAATTAAAAAAATAAAAAATAAATAAAAAATCCAAAAATTCCAAAAAAATATTATATTTTATTTTATTAGTTTATTTACTTACTCCCATTGTTTGTTGCTTGTCTAATTGTGTTTTTAGGATGTCGAAAGAAGTGGGTAAGCGAAAAAGAATCCGCTACCGCGAGGCGAGCCGGACGAGGTGATTCCGATTAGGCCGAAAACTCGTGTTATTGAATATCAAGATGGGCTGATCGAGACGAGAAGAAAATCTCAAAATATTATTGATAGTTCGTTGCTTAAATTTGAGAAAAGTTCACAAGAATATATTCGAATGTATAATCTCGCCAATTCGGATCTTCTCATCTTTAAAACTATCGATTGAGACTTGTTGGACGCGATTGGTCAAATAGAGCGAGTGGAGGAATTGGGACCAAAGTTTAAAGCTATGTTATGTCTTGATGTATCATGAGTTGACTTTAGAGTTTTTAAGTACTTTTAATTATAAAGATGGTAATTTTAGTCAACCGGATGCGGTTTCGTTTGCGTTGGGGAGGAAGACGTATGAGTTGACTATAGCGAAGTTTGCGGTTGCAAGTGGGTTTTATAGGGAATAGGAGGTTCGAGAGCCGGGTTTTAAGACAAGTATACTTGGTGCTTTCACAAGCAAGAAACCGGTAAGTTTGGGTAAGTATGAAGTGGCTGTGTTTTGGGATGAAATTGCTATTTGTTCGTTCTCGGATTTACGGGTAGCAAGAAACTGGTAAGTCGGTGCTCCGTTATATTCATAGGGTTTTGGTGAACACGTTGATTGGTCGGGGCTCGGGCGATAACAAGGTTAATTTGTTGGATATTTTTTGTTTGTTGGCAATGGTAGAAAAGGTGCCGGTTAATCATGCGAGTATTTTGGCATGGTCTTTCTATCGGGCGAGACAGGGTGGAACTAAACAGAGGTCAAAGCTTGACATGGGCCCGTATATTACATTCATTGCTCGAAATTTGGGTGTGTTTAAGAAGTTTAAACCGGAATATATGAGAAAGGGGCCGGAAGAGATTTTGTTGGAGTGAAAGATTTGAGAAAGGCGGGTATTTTAAAGATTAGTGACCCGTTAGAGTGGGAGGATATTAAGTTGGGTCCACAAGTCCTTCCACCGCCAGAGTTCGAGGCTGCAGCGGCTATGAGAGCCGGTTTACCTACACGACATTAGAGGCCGTTACACAGATCTGAGAGACCGGGTGTTCAGTTTCCGGTTAGAGAATCTCGTCCCGAGACGATTACTGTAGAGTCGTTGTATGACCGGATGGAATCCGGTTTTGACCAGATTAGGGGGTTTGTGACTGAACAGTGTCATGAGTTGAGACAGATTAGGATTTATGAGAGAAAATCAGCAAATGATGATGGCGAATCAGCAAAGGCAAGATGACCAGATGAGGTATTTGGTGAATGTGCTGAGGATTAGTTTGCATGATTCTCTCCGACAGCCGGATGTTGCGGGTCCGAGCGGGTCGAGTGCCCCGGGTGGTTCGGGGTATGGTTATAGAGCGCCGATTATGAAAGGAAAACACACTTAATTTGGGATGTGTCGGTAGGCTCAGCCTTGAGTATGAAAAGGCAATTTGATAAAATGGTTAAACCGGAAATCTTTTGTGAGCAAAGCATTTTGTACGTGGAAGATAAGTAATGAAAGGTCGGGTGATGAAGGCCCAAGTATTGACGAACATGCCATGTTATATTTGGAGGCCCATGATCGTGTCTCCAAAGGTGGCCCACGAAAACGGGCATAACTTGGCCCACGAAGCTCCGTTTCAGGCATATTACCAGTCAAATCGAAGCTTGAGATGAGGAGCACATTGTTGCAAACGCCTACGGCGGTTTGGCCCCTGTTCGAAGCCCAAAAACGCCTTCTAAATAAAGTTATGGGCCTTTTAATATTTTTTCAGCAGTTTTTATGTTTTTGTTTTTGGGTTTGTGTTTGGCCTATGGCCCATTTTAGGCCCATTTTGTATTAGAAAACTTATTTATATGTTGGTTATGTAATTCAGAAAGGCTTACTTGAATTCTATAATAATTACTTTTTCTCTTCATTTTCCCTAACCTTTGGGTGGGATTTTTAGGGTATGGAAGTTCATCACGGGTATTCGTTGAATCAACGTGATTCGATCTTCGTTTTTGTTTTATCGCTGCATCATCGGGCCATACTCAAGCCTCATTTCTTGGTATGAAAAGTGAATGTTATAAATATTATAAAGTTTGAAAATTTGAATACGTTATCATATGATGCTTGTGTAGGTTTAACGTTAGAGTATGCCATGTAGCCTGTGATATAAATCTTAAACTGCTTAGTTTTAGTGTTTTACACTTCATTGGTGTATGGTTTTATAACCTTAATTCTTGTATCGATGGGATGCCTCGGGTTCGGAGACCATGGGTCTGTATGCAGTCTATTCATCTGGGTATTCACAATTCTAAATGGGGTGGTTGTGAATATTTAAAATAAAGCTAAAAAAAGAGCAAACCCGTAGTTATCTGCCACATAAGTCAATAAACATGATCACTGAGTACAAAAAGTACAAATACACTACTGACTTGATCATCCACGCTGTTAGCCATGTGGGGTCTCCTTGCCCGCGTCTCATTACCATTGAGAAACGGACCACAAGGGACACGCTACATGTAAGCCCTACATATGAAATTTTGCATACTCACCTATGGTAATGGTTGGGTGTAATTCTTGATAGCTGGGGTATGTCATGTTGTGGGGAAGACTAGCTATTAATTAACTATACCTTAATCGTATCTAATGGTTGCTTCATAGACTTTGATGCTTAAACTTAGGTGGATAAAGAATACCCTTGATCGTCTTAACTATTCATGAAAAAAGAGAGCCTGATAATTTTGAGGTTTAAGTCAAGTTCGGGTGGTCTGGACCGGTAAAAGCTGAAAATAAGCGGGTCTTAATTGTGTAAACCACTGAGTAATATTGTTGTCGGATCTTATTTGTCCCGGTAAAGATTAAGACATGGGTTTAAGTGGACAACAATATCGGTGATCGCGGTTTTTGCGTTTATCTGAGCTTTAAATTAACCTATATGTTTTTAAGACTGTATTTTCCGATTCTGATGCAACTGCATCAAACTTTTACAGGGATGAAAAAAGAATAAGTGTGGGGGTATTTGATATAAGGCTAAATATGTATGTTTCTTTTGCATATTTTATTTAATATTTTAATAGTTTTGTTCGTTTTTAGTCGAGATTTGTATACTACTAACTGTAGGAATCGGTCTGCCCAAGACACATATTAGAGTTGATGTGGCGAGTACGTTATGATACAAGTCGGGTCATACCCAATAACAAGCTAGACAAACACCATAATATTTATTGTAGATATGATCTAACAAGTAAATATTAGCACTCATGGTATTTAGAATATGGGTTTCTAAATATTCGCACTTGAGGAATCGATAAATTATATGGATAATTTATTTAGAGAGATTATCTTATGATATTATTTAAGTTGGTTAAATGATATATATATGATAATGGTTGTGGTATTTTGCATAAAACTTATGGCATGTTAAAAGTATAAATGTCACAAAGTTTAACTAGACATGTGACTAATACATAGAGTATTAGTCCTGTGAACTAATACATGGAGTATTAGTCCTGCGACTGGTATGTTGAATATTAGTCCTAAGACTAGTACATGGAGTATTAGTCTGGTTCTAGGAGGAAAGAGAAAATAATTTCTGGTAGGACCATCCCACTTTAGGGGGGGTATTCCCACCCTTTTGTTTAAAATCCATTTTCTCTTATTAATATTTCTTGGGACAACAAACACAACTAACCAACCACATTACATGCAATTTGTAATCTCTCTTCTCTCCAAAATCGGTTCAAGGAAGAAGAACACAAGAGGGTTTTATCTTTCAAGTGCAAGAGTCATTAAATCCTAGCAAGCAAGGTGTTTGTTGAAGGCTTGGAGGGTATACAAGCTTGAGGCTCTTCTCCATTAAAGGCTAGCAATTCAAACCGTCATCTCCTTCATATTCTTGCCTCTTGAAAGGTTGTATTACATAAACCCCCTATGGTTGATAGTTTTGGTATGCATGTAATTTGTATATGGATCTGGGGCTTGGGTTTTACATATAACAAAGGGTTTTATATCAATCAATATAACAAGATTTAAAACTTTTAATCCGCTGCGTTTTTCATATAAATGGGTTTATATGACTTTGATAATCTTGTTAAAACCCAACACTAAAAATTTTATGTTTCGTTGGCAATGGAAGTTATCGAAAAGGGCGAAAAACGAGTCAAAAAGAGCCAAAACGGAGATCCGGAACGCGTCCGGAAGGAACCAGTCAGACCAGACCGCCCCCCATTCTTACACGCCGCGCCGCGCGGCCTGAATACTCTCTGGGGTCGCACTGCGCCTAGGGACTACTGAAGTTATTTTTTAGTTCATTTTTGTTAACTGTTGGGGCCTGTTTTCAGTATTTAATCATCCTTAACTTTAACCTAAACATAACCTGCTGCCATCAGAAGAATTTGGAGTTTGAGAGAGCATATTTTCGAGTTTCTTGGAGGTTTGGAAGGCACTAGAACAACCGGTGAAGAGTTAGACGTTCACGATTGAAGATTACGGGTTTTATCATCTCTGATTTCTCGTTCTTTATATTTTCACCATGTTTTCATTTTTATTTGTTTTGTTTGATTTAGACTATACGATGCTAGGCTAAACTTCATAAACTACCTAGGTCGTGATGAACCTTTGTTTGGTTTGACTTTGATTGGATTTGTTTCGTTATGGATTTTATGTTTTAAGTAAAGTGTTGAGTTTGAGTTAATTGATGCGTATGATTACTTGGTTTTATTTACTTGGATTTATTGTTTCACATTGCCCTTGTTGATTGCTTAATAGGATAGGGTTTTGTTAGGTACTTTACTGTGTGTTCTTGACTAGTTTATTATTGATATCGATTAAGATCATAGAAACAATAAAACTAAGTAAATAGATAAAAGTCAGCTGCTAGCCTAGAAAACTGTAAGGTGATAGGTTATTGATATATCTTTGTTGGTCTAGATTTAGTTCTTCGTAAAGAGTCCGTCTAGGTTTGATTGTCAGCTTAGTCTATAAAGTCAATTAAGCCTACTTAACTATATTTGATTTCTGCGCTGTAAGGTAGGATTTCGTCATAAAGATACTTAGACACAAATTATTAAATAACCGTAAGGAAGTTTAATTCATAAAACTGGTGAGTCTTAAAACTTGTTAGAAATCTATAGGCGTCTTCTTGAAGTTCAAGGGTGGTCATGTTCGAGTTTTCTGTCAATGGTCTATTTTACGATCACAGTTCCATAACTTAAGTTTCCCATTTAATTAATAACCGTAACTTTGGGGATTCTAGCCTAGGTAGTTTTTATCACCTGAATTCATCAAAGTGTTCTTAATAGTTTATTATTATTTAATCAATTAGGGTTAAGTTTATTATATTAAATTAATTAGTTTTAAATTAATGATTATGTTTTCTTATTATTTAATAAGGGTTTACTTTAGTTAATTAAGTATTAGTTTAATAATAAGGTTTAGTTAAGTAATCATTAGTTAATCATTATTAGGTTTTAATTAAGTTAATTATCTATTTAGGGTCTTATTAATTAGTTTAAAAAACTTCCCCCTCAAATATTATTATTAAATAGTCGTGTCTTGTAGTTGAGTCTTATTTGCTAGTTTCGTAATTTAAAGAGTCTCGTGGGTTCGATATCCGGACTTACTTAGCTATACTAGAGTCGATCGGTACACTTTCCGGTTAGTAGTGTAAGTTAAGTTTAAGAGTCTAGAGTATTACTTAGTGTCTAGTTTAACGTAATTTTAGTTAATAATTAGTTGAATACTTTTAGCACATCAAAGATAAAAACACTCTTGGTGTTTTTTTTAATTTAATTAAAAATAAAGAATTAAAAAATATAAAAATTTAAAGATATGAGAATGATGTATATCACTACAAAAAAGTGAGTATTCGGGACTAGCGTATTAGGGACTCATATATCAGTCTTGGATACGTACTATCGGAGACTGATTTGTTAGTTACTAATAGTATTGGGGACTGAGTTTTATGTGATTTGTGTTTGTGTCTGATAATCAGTCCCTAATATTTTGGTCTCTTATTTAAGACTAAAAATCAGTCATAAATATGTATGTTCGATGTAAGGTCTTGTATGGAAACCTATCAATGACTGAATTTCAGTCCCAAATACGTTCCCTCTAAAATGGAAAATGGAGAAACTGTATTGGATACCGGTATCCAGTCTCCGATATATAGTAAATATATTAGAGACTAAAAATTTGTCTTTAATATTTTACATATGAATTGAATTAAGGATTGATATTCAGTATTAAACGGCTTTTGTATATGAAAAAAGTCAAGGATTGATTTCCAGTCTCTGATTGATTGTTTGACGCAAAATTTTCCATTGTAAGGAATGCACTGGACGCTGAAAAATGGTCTCGGAAATATGGTATGGAACTTTATTCGAAACTGGTATTTAGTCTCGGAGCGTTTTGTGGACAAATGATTAGGGACTAATATTCAATTTCTAATAATTAACTCATATTCTATCATTTTAAATAAATATATTGAAGATTGAATTTTAGTCTTAACAATTCTTGTAAAACTCTATATTATAGGGACTATTAGTTGATCTTCGATGTCAATTCAACCATTTTAAAGAAGAATTAGAGGTCAGATACTAGTCTATGAAATTCTTGTAAAGACCCTGTTTATAAACAGTAATAAGTAATATAATCGCAATGTTTTAAAACCCAAAAATGACTTGCCAGGCTAAGCCGGACATAAGGTCGGTTCGGTTCGATATGTTTGGACCGGTTTTAGTTAGACCGGCCGGTTCAAGCGGTTTTAGTTATATCAACTAAATTTAGCAAAAACCTTTAATCTTAATAATTATGAAGATCTTGTGAGATAGTGAGATTTGAACTTGAAACCTTCAAAGTAATAACCAAAAATAACTTACCAACTCATCTATGAAGATATGTATGTTTTTTTTATGATATTTAAGATAAATATTCTTATAAGTTACAATTCTTGTTTATATAAAAAAAATATTACTATGACTTACATTACAAGATTTGAACTTAAGACCATCTGAATAATACTCCAACTCATTACCAACTCTTCCATGATGATATTTTAGTTTTCTTTTCAACATTTATGAACTTAATAATGTTTTTAATGTTTAATATTCTTCTTTTAAGAAAAAAATGTTTTCGTGTTTTGTTTCTCCATAAGAAACAAATACGTTTTTTTATTTTATTTAAATATAAGTGAATTAGCACCATGGTTTTTTCTTTTTAATGTAATATTATTTGAATTTTATATAATATTTAAATATTTATAACTTAATTTTGACGTTCTTCGATTCAAAGTCCGGCCTGTGACTTGGTAAAACGTCCAGTCCAAATCTGAAAACATTAGTTATTGTTAATTAATGATGACACTCTTAGTCAATCATGGTCAACTGTTCTTAGTACCCATAAAGTTATGGTAAAACATGTTAAACCTTGGCCGAATAGGGATGATATTAATTAATAATGATCAGTTAATGTTAGTGAGCAATGGCCAGATAGAGGAAATTAGGGTTACGATGACCTATCTAGTGTCAATGATCATTAATGATGGTCAATTAAGTTCAAATTAGGTAAATGATTGTTCATGATTGCCAACTAGGGCCAATATCAGTCAAATAGGATCAACATGGGTTAATTGTGGTGAGTTAGGGCCACTAGTTGTATATTAGGCCATTTATAGTTAATGATGGTAATGACGATCAAAGATGGCACATAAAGGTTGATTAAGGTCAATATTGATAAATAAAGGTCAAACATGGCTGATATCAACCAATGATGGCTTGTTTTAACTTAAGAGGGTCGAGCTTGAACTCTATCTCTAAAGTTTGAGCTCAGCACGTGAGTAGTCTTTTAAACTCAAGCTCGACTTGTTTATCTTTTATAATATATTTAACTACTTTATTTATATAGTTTTATAATTACTCACACACACACATATTATAATTAAATAAAAAGCTCGGTTATCCTCGTAAGCTGGCTTGAACTCTGCACGAGGAGCGCGGGCCCAAGATAGTTTATTTAATGAGCCTCAATAAAAGTAGAGCTCGTTTAAGCTCAACTCAATTCAAGTTTTTTAATGAGTTGTATGCGTTAAAACAAACTTAAAAAATAATAATAATAGAATGAGTTTTTGAAGCGTAAGAGTTAAAATTAGGGAAACGAAGTTCTCAAAATATTTCAATCTCCTCAAAATTTTTGTCTCCGCGCCTACTTTTTCCCCAAATTAAATTTTGTGTACTTTCAAATTAAAGAAAAAACACCAAGAAGATGTAATCGGAGAAGACAGACTGGCGGAGGACGATTTGCGACCTCTGCCCGCTGGATTTGTTCTTTCAATGGTGACCTGCACCCCGAACCAACACATGCAACTTAGGGTTTGCAGTTTTGACACAAAAGGATGAGTCCCGGCCATTAATCAGGTAATCTTGACCTAACCGAGTTTAATATATGTTGTATATGATGTTAGGGATACGAAGAAGCCACCGTTCTCACACTAATTATTTAGTAATGTGACTGTTATTGTTGATACTATGTGGGTATAACATGCTAATGTTCGTTTGCTAGGTTGTACTATGTTATGTGGTTATAATTTGCAAACTCTCCTTTTGGCATAAGATATTGCTAATTTTTCAAACCCCATAATCCATTGAAGAACGAAGGCCAGCAAGAAGTCTGCCCACCATAGCCGCTACTGAACAGCTTCATTCCAGCAACAAGAGCATAGGGACCCGACATGTAAGATTATGTGTATTGGTTAATTTTAGTGTGAAATTTTGCCTAAAAACATAAGTGTTTATTCGTAGTTTGTTAATTGATTGACATGTAAGATTTATATGTGATTGTTTTCATAACCCATCAACGTCAAATTATTTTTCAAAATATGTGCATATATCATGTTGAACCCTTGTGACTTATTCATAGGAATGGAGTGATTGATTTTTATTCAATGGGTAAACAATTAGTTTGATAATTTACTATAAAACGATTACAATAAAGTGGCAGGCAGACGGGTAACAAGCTGCGCCGCAACCCCCTTTTGAATAGCAAAGCCAATCCTGCTAAAAACGAAGCTTTGGGACCTAGAAGCTGAAGAGGTTCCGTGTACGACGCGTTGAACCCTACTCAAAAATTTCACAGCCTCTGGGGCCATAAAACCAAATGTATCAAAGGCAAATGGTAGAAAGACATGTTGATTAGTTTGAATAACAGAGACACATAAGCTAGGCTGCTAGGTCCTTGGATTAAAAATAGCTTATGAAATTAAAGCTACAATAATTAATTTGAAGAATAGAGACACATAATTTATATATAAATTAACTCAATTTATTCAAACTCTTGCATTTTTAATACAAATAACACTTAGGAATTAACTCAATACAAAAATATGAAGGTAAGCTGCTCATAATTAACTTGTGGGAATGGATAGCTTATATATGTTTATCAGAAAATAATTATTAGATATTAAGACAACAAATATTAATACTTTGAAACCAAAAATAAGTCAGACTTTAATAGATCTAGTTATGCAACTAAAACATAAATTATACTCATGATACTAGTTGTTAGTGCTCTTATAGCTGCTGCTTTTGGGTATTAAGTTTATATATATATATATATATATATATTTCTAATTATGCAAATACTTTCTCAGCAGGATGTTGTTGCTAAAGCTGCTGCTGGTCAATAGCCTTTTACTAAAGGTGTGACTATACCTCTACCATGAATTCTTGATATGGCTGGTGTAGATGGCAGCATAGGAGCTGGAGGCTTATGGCGTTGAAGTGTGCTACATAACAAGCGGTTAGTGAAGGAAAAACATTGATGAGGTTTCTAGACTTTTATTAAAAATGTCATCGATAATAATCTATTCAAGCCGAGGATCTCACCGGAAGCAGCCTCTCTATCTCTATGGGGTAGAGGTAAGGCTGTCTACATCTTACCCTCCTCAGACCCTACCATAGCTTTGCTATTAGTGGGATATACTGAGTACGATGATGATGATCCTATAATACAAAGTTATAATCATCATTATCATGAATATATTTTGACTTAAGAGGTAGCTGGAATACATTGGGGGTTCTCTATGGCATTAAGTTCTACTGCACCTTCTCATGCTCATCTTTAATCATTTTATTTCGACATAGATTATTTAATATTTATGTGAGGGTAAATACTTGCCCAATCCACTAACATTGGTAGAAGGGGTATAGATATTTTATTACTTTATGAAAATTAAATCTCAAATGTAGTCGTACTGTTGACCTTGAAAATAATAATATATTACTTATAGTGTGCGAACACATTTTGACCTTTTTAGGTCGAGATCTTTGTACTTGTGTTAAAGAGATGATTTCTACTTCTATGTGCAGGTACTGCTATCATGTGAAAATGAATATGGGTAAGCTACAAAACATAATTGGCTGGACATCTAAACTGGCAGTGATCGCGCATGGCTTCAGTTTGAGTTTGATGTACAAGTACATATCAAGGTGAGCCAAATTCATTGGTTTATTTGACATTTTGGTTTGTTTTAGTTGTCTTTTCGTCACCAATAAATTAGCAGCTCTCTAAATTCTAGGTAGTTTATAAATTCTCAGTTATTCGAACTCTGCAAAATAAATAACGAAGTTTATAGAGTAAGATATTACTTATAAGTTTATTCATGTATCTTACTAATGGGTTGATATAAATAGATGTTGATATCTCTTATTTGTTATCATGTTGTAGGATATCAGTTCTATCTTTGTTGCTGGGAATTGCTCTCACCACTAAATGAGAGTTTAAAATTGGGGAAGGAATCATTGTGATATTGGTGAGGATGATACCGTAAAGGTGGTTTAGGAAATGAACTTTGAGCTTGTACAACTTTTCTTTGTAAAATACTATAGTATTTTTCTCTTTGTTTATGTATCTTTTAGACAATAATTGATGTACTTACATTGTATATTGATCTTTGGTTCTCAATAATAATTGTGTTTGTACGATATGGATATTTTGTGATTCTAAACATTCAGTTAATTGGGGATTGATATTTGTATATTGAATTGTAGACTTCAAATAAATATATTGGATGCTAAAAAAATGTTATAAGAGACAGATTTTTAGCCTCTAAAAACATATTTAGGACCACAATAATGTGGTAGATGAGATTACGTTTTAGTCCTTACAAGAAAAAGACTGAAATGACATAGTATCGGAGATTCATTTCTAGTCTCTAAAACATTTTATTAGAGGCTGATTTGATATTGGAGTACTAATCGAACAAAAAGCATTAGGGACACAATAGTATTGTTTAGGTGATTGTTTTTAGTCTCTAAAGTTGTATATTAGGGATTGAAATATCGTAGTATTCGAGATTGATTTGCAGTCGTTGAAGAAGTGTTTCGGGGACTGATATGACGTGGTATCAAATAACAAATCGAGGACTGAATTTTTAGTATAGGAGACTGGTCTATAGTCATTGTTGGTGCCATACAATGGGGACTGAACTTTAGTTACTAAAACCACTATCTAGGACTACGTATCTGTTACTGGCTGGGGACTAGCAAATTAGTCTTCGATAACCATCAGTAAGGTAAGCATATAAAGCAAGTAAGCACATAAACAAGTAAGGTATAAGTTGTTAACACATAAGACAATAGTTGCAGTTTCGAGGCATATGTCCCCAAAACGTGAAAAACAAGTAAAATAGGGGAATGTGGTACTCACCTCGATAGACGAACAAAAGTGAATTGATAACACTAAAATAACGAAAGCGGGTCACGCGCGTTGACGACAAAGCCTAATAAGGAAAAGAATACGAAGATACGCTAAGTTAAAGAACTAGATCGTATAAGCGAGTTCGATAATTATAAAGCTATTTAGTTACAATTATATTCTTTTTAGTCATCTAAACACATATTTGTAAACTAATTAAATAAATATTGATAACTTATATAAAGAGATGCAAGTTTGAACGGGTGTTCGTAAAATAATAATTTATATAAAGTTTATATATAATGATTACTTATAAAATAATATATTAATTTATATAAAAAGAAACATTTATAAATGACTTTTATTTACAAGTTTTACTTTTAGTTAAAGTTGTAATAAATAGTACATATAAATATTAATAAAAAAATACATTTGGTTTATAAAATACTTGCCAAATAATTATGTAAAATAATATGGTATTAAAATATATACATATGTATTTTGTTATGTATTTTAAATAGGCAAAACCTTTATAAATAAAACCTTTATCAAATTTTTAACAACTAATATATACATATACATATGCATATGTATACATAAATATAAATATATGCATATATTCATGGTTATAATCAAAGTTCGGGATGACAACGAGTTATTATGTCGGTTTTAATAAAATATTGATTATCTATTGATTATTATTTATTAAAAGTGATTAAAAACGATAATATAAAAAAATCACTAAAAGACGGGCTGGGGGAATCGAACCTGCGTCCCCAGCCGTCTTGAGCCTTAACACAAACCAGCCAACCATCTGATCCAGAGCATTAGATGATTAAGATGTGAATCAAAAACTTTATGAACAAACGGATATACAACTTAGTTTAAGAACAAACCCTAGAATCATCAATTGATCAATCTGTTAAACGTTTGATCAATCGATGTTAGGGCTATTGCAAAACGAGTTAAAGCAATCAAGTATCATGATTCAATTTACCTGGTACGATGCGTTTATGATGGTTAAATTAAGCAGACAGAAGGCGGCCAGGAGCAACCACGAACGGCTTAACAACGATGATGTAAACGTAATTGGTTTGAGGGTTATTGTTGTAGACGAATAGAGGATTGAGGCTGCAAGATTAATTGAATTATTACCTTCGTTTATACATATAACGAATCCGAGTTAGGGTCGGCAGTTGTGAGTGTATGAACAAGCAGCTAACGATGAAACAGATCCAATTAACCATGGGGCTAAGGTCGGCCACTAATTAAGGATTGTGTACGCGTAATTAATTGACATATAACAAACGATTTCGTGTTCAATGGGCGATTAGGGTTGACGGTTTGGTTAAATATAGAAACACGAATCAAAAGATGCGATTTACATATAATGATTGACGGTTAAGTCGCGTTTGTTAAGGATAAATGATTCTCATATCACAATATTGTTTACAAAAAGATTTACTAGCCTAATTTGATTAATTATTAGATTAGGGTACAAGAAAACCCGATAGACAATTATATGGGTATGGGTAAATGGGTTATCCATATAAGAGAAATGGGTTATATCATAAAGTTGCAGTTTGGTCCTTGAAGTTTGAGGTTGGATATGTAAGAGACTAGAACTTATACTTTGGGTTAAATGTGGAAAAACAATAAAGATTTATAAATATTTAAATATTAGTAAAATAATCAAACTAATTAGATAAACGAAATATTTTTAATAGTAACCCGAACATCGAACGGATTCGGGTGAAAATATAAGTCCGAAAACCCGAGTTGTTACAGTCTCTCATACTTTAGGGAATTTTGTCCCGAAATTAAGAAATGCCATAACAACACCATTAAATAAACAAAGGAGAAAAAAATACATAATACAGAACCTTAGATAGTTGAAGTAACGCTCCAAATGAGAATCCGATAAGGGCACTTATATATAGGATGTACCAGCGGCGTATCCACCATGTCCTTATCATCTTTTCATTCGTACTGTTATCTCAACTACTTTCGGTTCTTCATTATGACACACAACTATTCGGATCATGATTTCCATGCGAGGACTTCGATAATTATGTTCCGTATCATAATTATTTTTATCGTTGGATGGTCCACATGATTCGTCTCATCATGTGGATTTTCAAAATGCTTGATTAAAAACATGACTTTGAGGAAACAAAAGTTTTAAGGAGTTTTAATTTTTTTTAACACTAGAAAATCAACAATGCATAAAACAATTTCAAAAGTTGTAGTGAATTTTAATAAAGCAAAGAAATTTTAAGACGACTTTTAAATGTAAAGATATAAGTATTTAAAATTTAAGAAGGGTAGCTTATAAATAGTGAAGGTAAAGAAATAAGATAGAAGTAGGCTTAAACAATCTATTTAATCAAAAAGAAACTTTATTCATAAGATAGATTATAAAAGATAAATAGTTCAAATGGACATAAGAGGTGTTATAATAATTAAGAAAAAGACAAAATAAGGTAAGATAGATAAAGAGAACGGCAAACGTCTTCAATATCGTTGAGTAGCTTGATTGACGTGACTTGAGGCACCATGAGGAGTTGCAGGGGTAGGAGCAGTTGAGGTGGGTTGACTTGGGATAGCTTGAATAATGTGAGCTTGAACAGTTTGCAAGAAGGTTGTTTGGTGGAAATATGTCTGGTAAACTTGAGCTTGTGGTTGCGGGGTTTGGTAGTGTTGGGTTAAGTAAGGTTGACCTTGATTGATGGGAGGAGCTTGAGGGACATGAGGTTGATGGGTTTGATCCTGGTGAACATGGGCCAGGTAGTATGGTGTAGTCATAGATTGGGCTTGATGAGCTTGAGTAAGTTGAGGGCACGCATTACGGAGGTGATTTGGGTTTCCACAATGGTAGCAAGCACGGATATTAGGAACACTGGGTTGAGCAAGAGTGGTAGGTTGTTGCGGAACAACTTGTGCAGTCGGCGGGACACGGCAGGTGTTAGCAAGATGGCCATAACGGTTACACTGGGTGCAATGACGACATAGGGATTCAACTGAGTGATGATAGTTACAAGTGGAGCATGACGGAAAAGGACCGATGTAAGCTTTCTTGTTTGAGGAGACTTACGGGTGGGTAGGATTTGTTGCAGCAAGGTTCTTTCGTTTCTTGTTGTGAGGGTGAATGGAAGTAATTGGTTTGTTGTCACCAGCAGGGGAATTAGTGGGAAAAGTTGAATCGGTTGCATTGATGTTTTGAATTTGCGTCACTATCATAGGGATCGCAACAGCTATCTCTTTGGCAATACAGGCAGCCATACGGTGGTCACGAGAACTAGACGATTGATGTCGAGGACGACAGTGGTTTCTTAAATGAGACATTCTACGAGGATCAAAAATAAAGATTTATAAGTTGAAGGATAAGTTGAGGAAAACAATAGAATAATAAAATGGTTAAGTATATAGATAACTTATAACAACGTTGCCTTGAGAAGTAAGGGGAGTTGCGTCTTGCGGATTAAAAGTAAAAGTTTATAAGGTGAGGGGGTACATTGCGTAAATAGTTGTTAAATGATGTAGTCAATAAGATTAATGTGTGATGACAACATGAGGAGTTAAGTCGGTTTAAAATTTAGATTATTAAGTTTACAATAAATTAACGAAATATAAATTGTGGATGTTGGTCTCCCTTGAGCTTTTCATGGCAATTTGAATGGCCCAACGAACTAACAAAAAACAACTGAGTTGGACAGCCCATGACAGTTACATGGCAATTCGATTGTCCAACGAATTAACAATGCAATGAAGTTTGTCGGCCCAATGAGCGTTACACGACGTTTTAACCGACCAAACTAAATAACGAACTATCGAAATAAATATGGGTAGTCGGAGAATCTTGTGAATCACCACGTTGATTACTCCAACAAAAATACGAAATCAAGTTAAGAAATGTATAGTAGGAGTGCCCATGGGTTCCATAGATTTTTCACCCAATTAACCATTTAAACGGAACATAATAATCTGGAAAATCGAGTTTAGCCACGAATCACCGTGAATTCGGTTAAAATCAACCTAAGGTGTCGGTCATATGGCATTTATGGGTCTCGCTCGGGTCCATAGGTTTGAGTAATGTGGTCAGGTAATCACCCAGGTAAGGAATAGCGTTTTACCTTTGGTTCTTGGAACCGTTTTGCCATTGCCCAACTCACAGTTTCTCCTCCGATTTCATTTATCGTAGGGACATGCCACATAATCTAGCCATAAGGTGTACGAGTGAAAACAACAGGTGGGAATTCTTAAGGAATTTTCCGAAAATAAAAGCAATCTACTTTTTGAAATGTTTTCTTTGAATGTTGAGGCATAGCCTCGGAGTTTGTGTGTGTGTGTACATAACAATACAATAGATAATAAATAATAATTATCTAAGAAAGCTGTAAACAATTTAATTTGAACACATGAGGTAAACATATAGGCATGTATAGGGTTCATAAACATGTGTCTAAGACAATTTCTAACGACCTATCTTAAACATTCGGCTCTGATACCAATCTCTCACACCTCATCCTACGGCGGAAATGCCAGGGCGCGAACTGATTGTCACAGCTCTCAAGGTACTATCATGCAATATTTAAAATACAATATTTATTAATTTAATTCAATTTTCAAATGAATCAAATACAGCATACACCTCATTAAACAAACAATAAACACAAATTTAATTCTTGATTTTATATTTTCTAACATAATTTTTCACTAACTCTTCACAAAGTCTTGCAACTAATTCAAGCGATAACCTGCATATGCGTATAAAATAGAATTTTCTCAACAACAAAATGTTGAGTGAGCAAAACACCAGTTTAGTTGTACAAATAGTATATATAACAAAATGCGTAGCTACAACAAGTCATATTAGAATAACAAATTAACCAAATGAGCAAGTATAACTGAGATGTCGAGAAGCACAAAGGCTAACGACTGACGTATGATCATACTAGACTGAGATTATGTTGGACCTCTCCGAATGCGGAAGCATATAAAGCAAGTAAGCACATAAACAAGTAAGGTATAAGTTGTTAACACATAAGACAATAGTTGCAGTTTCGAGTGTAAGTATATACGAGAATTGTATTTACGCTTATGTCCCCAAAACGTGAAAAACAAGTAAAATAGGGGAATGTGGTACTCACCTCGATAGACGAACAAAAGTGAATGGATAACACTAAAAATAACGAAAGCAGGTCACGCGCACTGACGACAAAGCCTAATAAGGAAAAAGAATACGAAGATACGCTAAGTTAAAGAACTAGATCGTATAAGCGAGTTCGATAATTATATAGCTATTAAGTTACTATTATAGTCTTTTTAGTTATCTAAGCTCATATTTGTAAACTAATTAAGCAAATAAATATTGATAACTTATATAAGGAGATTCGAGTTTGAATGGGTGTTCGTAAAATAATAATTTATATAAAGTTTATAAATAATGATTACTTATCAAATAATATATTAATTTATATAAAAAGAACCATTTATAAATGACTTTTATTTACAAGTTTTACTTTTAGTTAAAGTTGAAATAAATAGTATATATAAATATTTATAAAAAAAATACATTTGGTTTATAAAATACTTGCCAAATAATTATGTAAAATAATATGGTATTAAAATATATACATATGTATTTTGTTATGTATTTTAAATAGGCAAAACCTTTATAAATAAAACCTTTATCAAATTTTTAATAACTAATATATACATATACATATGCATATATATACATAAATATAAATATATGCATATATTCATGGTTATAATCAAAGTTCGGGATGACAACGAGTTATTATGTCGGTTTTAATAAAATATTGATTATATATTGATTATTATTTATTAAAGGTAATTAAAAATAATAATATAAAAAAATCACTAAAAAGACGGACTGGGGGAATCGAACTTGCTTCCCAGCCGTCTTGAGCCTTAACACAAACCAGCCAACCATCTGATCCAGAGCATTAGATGATTAAGATGTGAAACAAAAACTTTATAAACAAACGGACATAGAACTTAGTTTAAGAACAAACCCTAGAATCATCAATTGATCAATCTGTTAAACGTTTGACCAATTGATGTTAGGGCTATTGCAAAACGAGTTAAAGCGATCAAGTATCATGATTCAGTTACCTTGTATGATGCGTTTATGATGGTTAAATTAAGCAGACAGTAGGCGGCCAGGAACAGCCACTAACGGCTTAACAACGATGATGTAAATGTAATTGGTTTGAGGGTTATTGTTGTAGACGAATAAAGGATTGAGGCTGCAAGATTAATTGAATTATTACCTTCGTTTATACATATAACGAATCCGAGTTAGGGTCGGCGATTGTGAGGGTATGAACAAGAAGCTAACGATGAAACAGATCCAATTAACTATTGGGCTAAGGTAGACACTAATTAAGGATTGTGTACGCGTAATTAGTTGACATATAACAAACGATTTCGTGTTCAATGGGCAATTAGGGTTGATGGTTTGGTTAAAGATAGAAACACTAATCAAAAGATGCGATTTACATATAATGATTGACGGTTAAGCCGCGTTTGTTAAGGATAAATGATTCTCATATCACAATATTGTTTACAAAAAGATTTACTAGCCTAATTTGATTGATTATTAGATTAGGGTACAAGAAAACCCGATAGACAATTATATGGGTATGGGTAAATGGATTATCCAGATAAGGGAAATGGGTTATATCATAAAGTTGCAGTTTGGTCCTTGAAGTTTGAGGTTGGATACGTAAGAGACTAGAACTTATACTTAGGGTTAAATGTGGAAAAACAATAAAGATTTATAAATATTTAAATATTAGTAAAATAATCAAACTAATTCGATAAACAAAATATTTTTACTAGTAACCCGAACATCGAACCGATTCGGGTGAAAATATAAGTCTGAAAACCCGAGTTGTTACATAACTCATGATTAAACATTAACTATATAAAGGGTTACCATATAAAAGGCCCAAAGGCCAAGACCAACTAAGCCTAAACTAGCCTAACCAAAATCCATAGGGATTAATTTGGTGTTACTAGACAAACCGAAATCCATTGGGTTTCGGTATTACACCATCACAACCATAATGCAATTATTCAACTCGTTTTCGTTTATTTCACTTTAGTCTTGATCATGTCGTGGCCTTTTGATATGCGCCCGTTTAACCAATTTATGACCCAAAAATCTCCCTCTTAAACTGATGTTTTCAAAACCTTAAGAATCTTTACTTGAACATGATCAGCAACTTCAGCATCTGCATCCAATACTCTACCATCTCCCCCTTATTGACAGCATTATCCAATTTGAATATCATATACATCATATGCTTCTGTTGCAAGGAATAAGTCTTTAAAGAACAATCAACTTTGATAGAAAGATCAACCAAAATATTTTAAAAACAATTAAATAAAACAAACATATTTTTGTAATTTTTTTATTTTTCTGATTTTTATGATTTTCTTGAAAAGACTGAAATAAGATCATACCAGTTAAACCAACTATAATACACATAACCGATATCAGATTTCACGGGCTTAGAACAAAAGCCCGATCCAAGTTTAAAACGATTTCTTAACGCATTTGTTTCGACAAGAGTAAAAATAATGATTCAAAAATTTAATCACCCGGGCTTCTTGCAATTTAGCAAATTTTGGGATCAGATTCCAGTTTCTATAACCGAGCAGCTTTTCCGAACATGGAATCATATTGATTAAGATGCTTTCACAATGATTCATTTTCAGCATTATTATGACATAGAGAGGCAGGTTGATAGCATGTATTAAGTAATTTAGCATTGTTTTCATTGAATCAGTGATACGAGAGGATTCAATTTAGGCATTAATCTTAGATGGACATCACTTATGAACCTGTGATGCCTCGTATCTCTTCTCAAAGCGTATTTGGTTTTCCCCAGATCACCCCAATTTGACTCCAACCCCCTAGTGCTCGATCAAAAGATTTTCTCTATACAAACAAAAATTTTAAGCTTCAAGGTTGAACGCTGGACTTCATGTCGTCCGGACTTACATGCCTTACATTCGGAGTGTTTAGAACTTACTTGAATAGCCCACCCCTGTAGTTCTAGTTTGACCTTTAAGCTTTTTAAAAAACGAATTTTAATAACACAATATATATATATATATATATATATATATATATATATATTCTTTTTCTTTCTTTTTTTTGAAGCACTAAGAAACATAATATTTTTTGTGATCAAGACACTAACGGGCTCGTGTATGACTGGGTAATTGTTTTTCTGCCTATCATCCGGAGACATGTATCTGGAAACATGCACACATCTTCAAAATAACTCTCCACAGTATGTTTAGCAGATTTAGTGTATATCACTTCAACTTTTACGCATCATGGAAAGCTACCATACAAATCAATGACTGTTCAAAAGCCTTTTTAGCTTAGTAACTTCACACGTTAGGCACACATAAACAATTTATCTATCATTTTCCAAAGGTTGGATCAAATTTCCATTTGAAAATATTTTGAGCTTCTATAAAGCTTTTAACTTAATAATCATATCACTTCCCATATAGTTATTTAGAAGACATTCCCATATAGTTATTTAGAAGACATTTTAAATTCAGTCGTCCCCGTCACTTTCAATCTACAAGTAAAAGGCTATCTCGTATGACTACAAGTAGCAAACGGGGCCAAACATATATAAAAATACATGTCTCTCAAACTTTGAGTAACCGACATATTTTTAAGCGACAGAATGCAAAACATGTTTTTTGCTTTAAGAACACCCGCACAATCTTTTTGTATTTTTTTTTAAATTTCCCCCCTAAATTTGTGCAAACATTTTAGTAAAAAAAATATGTACAAATTTACCTCAAAAAGACTCAATCGTCAAAACTTAGCATTTAATAATAATATATGAAGAAGTGTGATAGTCAGCCAACTAATGTACTATCATTTCTCATATATGTTCAAGTCATTTTCACATTTTGAAAAACAAAACAAACTATACTTGAAAAACTACATGTGAACATATATTTGTATCTTTAAAATTTATGATTATTTATGTACAAATTTAAATAAAAGTTTATATTTTTAAAAATCTTTTTGACTGGTCATTATTTCATACCAAAGTGATACGATTACCTTTTATCTTCAAGACAACATTTTCCCATTTGTGTGAATCTCCCCTTAAGAATAATCTTGGTTTTTGAGATTCTGCATCCTTGCGAGTTGAATGTCTGGAACAAACTTTTAATATGCAATGAATTCCCTGATTTGTTCCTACACACTTAGAGAGCAGATTAAAAACGTTCTATCACCCTAAAATCCCGTCCAGGAAACAAATAATCTATTTTATGGTTTAAAGACTCAAAATAATGGATATTTGCCATGTCATGTGCCCGGAACAACCCATTTAATAAACATTGAATTTGTGGTTGTTCCTACACGCATAGCGGATCAGTTGGACATATGAACCCAACTCATAAATGTCTTGGGGTTCCCTTGAGCATCAACGTATGTGACCTCTTGTCAACTCATATCTTTCCCATCTTTAACAGAAACATTTGTTATTACAGGTTCTGTTTGTTGAATTTTAAGTTTCCAAATCTGTTTTGGTTTAGTGAAATTGGAAAGAACAGACTTTAGAGTGAAACAATTCAAATTCGAACTCTTAAAACTTTCAACACTCTTTGATTAATGATTTTTTTTAACAGTTTCAAAATCATTTGAGTGTAAACTTGTCATATTAAACTTGAATCATTGAGTATCAATGACCTGTTGTACAGATACTCGTGGTTTTGTAAAATAGCCATTTTGTTTAACCCCTAGATTCGGTTGAAACTTGTTACCTTTCACCTGAGGAGCGTGTCTTTTAATAGGATGGTAGTGACACTCCTTTGCCAAATGTCCGTCGTTCCCGCAGACGAAACACGCCTTCATCCTTCTTCTAACGTCAACTAAAGCACTTGTCTCATGTTGGGAAGGACGTGAAGTTAAGATTGATTCGAGTTTCTTCTTAGGAAAGGATTTTCCCTTCTTCTTACTCCTTGGTGTAGCCTTCTGATTTTGCTTGTAATAGGAAACATATAGACGATGAACACAATTTTTGGCTATATGTCCCGGTGTGCCACAGTGGTAACATGTTTGCCTCTTAATATAAATAGAACCCGATGATTTATCAACACATGGAGATCCGGAGGACCTATGAGGACGAGATTGTCCTTGTTGTGCTAATTTCTTATATGCCTTCCCTTTGTTGCCAAGACTCTATGTATTATTATTAGTACATTTTTGTGTTGTGGTGTCATCTGAGTTGGATGACACGTTATAATAAGATTCCTTTACACTAGCCTGAACCCCTTCACTATCAGAAGCAACAGCATTTACTATATCAGCACATGAAGTAGAAGCATAAAAAATGTTCACACATTTAAAAACAGGGTTAGTTACCTCTAGGGATCCTGATCCAACAATTTCATATTGAATCTGTTTACCATATTTCATAAACTTTTCCATTTCTTCCTCTTATTTGGTAAAAGAAAGTCCAGTGTAGTTGTCATTATATGGAGGTGGAACTATACTTTACCCAATGCCCTCACCCTTGTTTTCTTTCCATTTTGAATTCAACAGCAGCACTAGAGACATCGGATTTCTTAAAATTGAATTCAGCATTTTCAGATTTACTAGTTAATTTAGCAATCTCCAACTTAGATGCTTCTAACTCGACGGTTAATTCGGAAATTATCTGTTTAGCATCTTAGTGAAGACATAATTTTATGTTAAAGTCGGATTGAAGTTTAGAGAAATCCTTTTGTTGTGCCCCTAGTTTTTCTTTCAAAGCCTTTTCGAATTTCTTAAGAGTGAAGTTTTCATGTTTTATTCCCTCCATTTCTCTAATTAAGTTACTATTGTGAGATTTATATAAATCTACCTTATTAACACAAGATTGAGAACATATATTATTTGTTACCATAGTTGGCATGAAAGAAGCTTGAATTAAAAAGACCATGAAGGTTGTTTTCGATGTAGTAGGTTGCCCTTGTAGACTTGAAAACGAACTTCCAACACTAAGATAACACCAAGAACCCAGGAACTAAGGCCCACCATAAACTAGGCACAAATTCAATCAATGATCGAGAACCAGGACCGAAAAGCCCACCGAGAACACTGAACTTTGACCGAGAACCCTGTAGTCAACCGAGAACGCCTGAAAATTGACCGAGAACACAACCGAGAACTTGATCGAGAACCCGAAAGTCAACCGAGAACACTTAAAGTTGACCGAGAACCCTGAAAGTCAACCGAGAGCCTTGACCGAAAACAATGCCCTGAGAACAGTCAAAATAACCCGAAAACACCTTGTTGTGCCCGAGAACGATCAATAGTGCCCTAAAACGATCACGAGTCAGCCGGAGAACCCATTTTCCAGCTTTGACTGAGTAGTTTTCGCAACAAACTAAATCCCGAAATTTGTGGGATTTGAATTTTGATCAAAATTAACATAATCTCTTTCCAAATAAACTCCATAAAACATGGGAACAATCGAGAACCAGGACCGAAAAGCTCACCGAGAACACTGAACTTTGACCGAGAACCATGTAGTCAACCGAGAACGCCTGAAAATTGACCGAGAACACAACCGAGAACCCAAAAGTCATCCGAGAACACTTAAAGTTGACCTAGAACCCTGAAAGTCAACCGAGAGCCTTGACCGAAAACAGTGCCCGAGAGCAGTCAAAATAACCCGGAAACACATTGTTGTGCCCGAGAACAATCAATAGTGCCCGAAAACGATCTCGAGTCAGCCGAGAACCCGATTTCCAGATTTGACTGAGTAGTTTTGGCAACAAACTAAATCCCGAAATTTGTGAGATTTGAATTTTGACCAAAATTAACTTACTCTCTTTCCAAATAAACTCCACAAAACATGGATACAACCAACAATAATGGCAAACCGAATCAAACCCCATTTTTCTTGTCAATCTTCAACCGTTCTTCGTGTTTTTCGTCAAAAAAATAGTAATCAAACCGAACCAACCAAAAAAAATACACTTGAATCGTTGATATCGAAACCGAGCCTTGAAAAACTTTAATGGCTCTAATACCAATTGTAAGTCCTTTGAACGGATCTTTCAATCTGATACCACACAATCTCGTTGTTAAGTGGAAATTAACAAGAGATGATTCAATGAAAATGATTAAAACACACGAGGAACACAAGTAGAAAGCTTCAAAACACATGTATTATTACGTCTTGTGCTTAAGCACAATATTAGACAATATCTCGTTCACCAACAATTATGAACGGCCAACCCACTAAAACCTAAATACATTGTATATATAGGCACTACACCTTAGCCCAAAACAAACCAAAAGCCCACCGAGGTCTCTTGGATCTCGATTCACATACAAGCCCAAACCAAAATACAAACCAAACTAATACTAGCCCAAAAATCTCCCCATTGGTTTGTATCTTTATCTAATACTTTGCTCTATAGTGTTTATGGTGGCTATCTAAATGCTCTACCACCGGTTACCCTAACTCATGATTAAACATAAACTATATATAGGGTTACCATATAAAAGACCCAAAGGCCAAGCCCAACTCAGGCTAAACTAGCCTAACCAAAATCCATAGGGATTTTGGTGTTACTAGACAAACCGAAATCCATAGGGATTTCGGTATTACACCATCACAACCAAAATGCAATTCTTCAACTCGTCTTCGTTTATTTCACTCTAGTCTTGATCATGTCGTGTTCTTTTGATACGCGGCAGTCTAACCAATTTATGACCATCTTTTTACGAGCTTAGAAATAGTTATATACTTTAGGGTGATATAAAAGAAAAAATAAAAAAAAAGATTGAAAAAAAATGAGAAAGAAAAAAAAAGTATGTTTTGAAAGTGTATTTCCAAGAATTGGTCCGAAAAGAAAATGACCACGAGAAAGTTATGTAATGAAAAATGCCAAAGAAACATTCTCAAAAATAGAAAAAGAGGCCAAAGATGCACATACTGGACGAGACTTAGAGTTTACGTGTTACCAAGGGGATAGTGACTCTGAGGATACACTATTGGGGCTCGAAGGTTTTTAGTCAATAAATATTTTTTAAGAATTTATAGGACAAAGTCCAATAATATTTAGGAATAGCTAGTTGTAACATCCCGAAATTTTCAAGAATAAATAATTAATATATTATTTATTTAAGATGGAAAAGTTACTTGAGTTAATAAAAAAAATAGTAAAATAATAAAGATGGAAGAATAAGTAGGCTAATTAGATGTAATTAATTATGGACCCAAAAGAAAAGATGGGCCTAAGGTCCATGGGATTAAGGGAGTATAAATACCCTTTGAAACCCTAATCCTTTCCATTTTCATACATCTCCACACCATAGCCTAGACCATCAAAACACACACTTAACCCAATTCCCGTTTTTGAGAAAAACACACACAAAGACACAAATATTCCCAGAGATCTAGTCGTCGGATCAGTCTCAAATTTTAACCGAGTATTCATGACATACAAATAAAGATTTCCATTGAAAAGATCTTTGATCAGAGGTTGAGAAGTCCGGTTTTTATCAGCAAAACCACAGCAGCTCAAAAGTGAAGATTCCAGCGACTGTTCAGCTGTTCCGGCGACTGTAGCGGCGTTTTCGGGCGAAGGTGAATTGATGGGTTTGTAGATAGGGATGAGACGGTTCCGTGGCCGCTTGAATCACTAAAATCGGAGTTTGTTTGATATGGTTTTGAGTATCTCTAGTGATTTCATACAAAAACCTCAAATGTACGTTTCCGTTAAAAATGCTTACTTTTCATGAACGGATTTACATGAAAATTGGTAGGATGATAGATCGGGACATGATTATTGATAAAGTAATGTAGGTTCCCAGCCGGATCTACACGAGATATCTCGTTCTACGTAGGTGCGGAATCCCTACGTAAGACGTTACGAGCGTAGAAGACGATACGATTAAACACACGTTACAATAAACACAAACACGTTGTATTGCAACCGGAAACACGTGATACAATGATCACTGATTACACAAACTCTCTGACTTGTAAACTCGAATAACTGATTAACTTCCAATACTGTCGTAACCTAGCTGATTATAAAGGCGACAACTTCGCCTGGCATGATCAGGCGAAGTTGTCCCCAACTTCGCTTAGTTCACAAGTTCTCCTGTATCAGCGAACTTGTGAGCTAACTTCGCTTACATACAAAAACACAAATCTAACAAACTCGATTACAGACACTTGACACTGAACTACTGACATCATGTACCAACAAGTAATGAACTTGATAATAAACGGGTTAGTTGGTTTGTTTCGGGTAAAACGAGTAGTGTTCGGTTTGTGAAAAGGACGGGTAAACGAAGTCGGTTTTGCATGAAACTTAGTAGGATAGTAAATCAAGTATAGCTATACCATAAAGTTGCCAACTTGAAGATTAAAATGGACTTAACGAACTCATGGTTATGAACGGCTCGTTTAAATAAAACCTAGATCTAGTTTTGAACGTTTTAGCCATAAAGGTTCAAGCTTTATGCTAGAAACGGGTTAAATCTTGATAATGGGTTGATAACGGATGTAAAACGGTTAAGGAGAATAGGAATAAGCGATTAGAAACGTAATTTTGGACCGTTAACCGTTATGTGAGCTCAGAATGGATTTTAAGATAGTAAAATAGGAGCTGAAAGCAGCAGACAAGGGTTCTCGTTGACCTGAACATCCACCTTGAGTTCTCGGTCAACGCGAGAACCCGGTCAACAAGAGTTCTCGGTCAACGAGAGTTCTCGGTGACCTAACTTCTCGGTCACCAAGAGTTCTCAGCCACCTTAAGAGTTTTCGGTCAAAACAGTGTTTTCGGTCACGAGATCTCGGCTGAGTTCTCTGCATTAGAGTTCTCGGTCAGTTGGTGTTATGTTGTGGGCCTGGCCCAACTAGGCTCACAAGCCAAAATGAACAGTGGCCTGAGTTAACTAGTTGGGCCATCTATATAAGTTAAACAAATGAGCCCAACTTAGAAAGTATGTTGGTTAATTAAAATACCAACTTTAATAATTATACGGTTAATTAATATGTATATATTTAACAGTTAGCCGGGCACAGTTAAAGAAGGGATTAACCATTAACGGCGAGCGTAACAGGATCCAGGTGAGTTTCTAGCCCCATTTTCTTGTTATGTTTTCGGGGCTGTGTGCATACTCGATGTGATTGTTAATACATTTATCCTAAGTGATAAATGTATGCCTTATGTGAATATGTGAAAGGTAGAAATAATTGCTTGTCGGTACGTGAACGATCTTCGGATATTGTACGTACTGTCAAGTTATAATGCTATATATGAGATATGTATGTTATGTATGTATGAGATAGAAAGGTAGAAAAAGGGACTAGACCCTAATAATATCCAAGGTAAAAAAGGGACCGAGCCCTTTAATAATCTCGAGGCAGAAAAGGGACTGAACCCTAATAATATCCAAGGCAGAAAAGGGACCAAGCCCTTTAATAATCTCGAGGCAGAAAAGGGACTGGACCCTAATAATATCCAAGGCAGAAATGGAACCGGACCCTAATCCGAGGCAGAATAGAATAAAGTAAAGTAGAATTTGAATTATGAAAGTATGAATGAAAGTATGTATGAATGTAAGTAAAGTATGTTATGTTATTAACTAGAACTCACTCAGCGTAGCTGACTTTTAGTATGCACGCAGGTGAGTAGGATGAGACAGCTCGCTTGAGGGGGACACGTGTCATTGAATAAGGGGCTGGCATCGGAAGACTCAAGATGATTATGTTTAATGTTATGCTATTTTGCAAGATAAGAATATTTATTTTAAGACAAGTTATGGATTAAAGTGATGTTTTATGAAAGTTTTTATATTCCGCGTATGTTTTTATTAACTCTGATGAAAAGAACTATGTTGATGAGTAAATCCAACGACCAAATGTGAGGCACCGGTAACGGGGCCTTACACTCGTACGACCTCCACATGACCATTCATCCATCAAATTTCACCGAGTGCATCTACTTAGTACCATCAACGAGTCATTGGCTTATGGTGATTTGTCAAATCAGTCTGCTTTGACTCTAGTTTTTCTAGCTCTCTTTGTCTGAGATGGGGTAGGTGTAGCCGTGATTTTTGAACTTAAAACGCTTAATGCAATTGGGGGCTTGATAGGCTGGTGGCTGGGTTTAAGTGGACAACAATATCGGCAATCGCGGTTTTTGAGAATGCTTCTTTGGCATTTTTCATTACATAACTTTCTCATGGTCATTTTCTTTTCTAGCTCTCTTTGTCTTATATGGGGTAGGTGTAGCCGTGGTTTTTGAACTTAAAACGCTTAATGCAATTGGGGGCTTGATAGGCTGGTGGCTGGGTTTAAGTGGACAACAATATCGGCAATCACGATTTTTGCGTTTATTTATGCTTAAAAGATAACCTATATGTTTTAAAGATCAGTTTCGAAATATGATTCCATTGCAAAATACTTTTTCAGGGACGAAAAAGGTTTAAGTGTGGAGATATTTGATATGGCCTAAATTATATATAAATTCAATATATATTTCCTACACTTTTGAGTTATTTTAAGCCAGTTTTTTTTAAATATATTTCTGTTTGGCTTATATTCAAATTATTAAAGATTTTAAGAGTCAACGAACTAAACTGTTACAGCTGACCTAATTAAAATAAAAAATATACGTCAACACATTTTAGTCACTCACTACCGCAAATCAATTATGTTCTAAATGTTTAAATATTTTATTAATATATTATATTTTAATATTGTGTGGCATGTGGACACTTGAGACTAATGGACCAAAGATAAATACTTTAAGGTGGGTCTGGATCAAACGAGATATGGATTTCAAGAAATTAAATTGACTCACGACTTGGGTTGAATTAAAACATTATGGGCCACCACTGAGAGAGTAGAGTCCAACAGGTTAAGAGTGGGTGTGGGCTGTGAGAAGAGGAATAAATGGGGGTTCAAAACCCTACTGTGAAGGGAAGTCAACAAGGAGGGGGGCACCCCTGTTGTGGAGGTGGTTGGATTTCGAATTAAGAAGGACGCAGGCAGGGAGGTGCAAGTCCACGGCTGTATCTTCAAAAGTAATTAGAAAGCAACCAAGCTGCCTAGCACCGCTAAATAAAGTCCACGGCTCAAAAGTGAATTATTCAAGCAAGCAGGCAACCAGGTAGGTGAATTAATTAAACAGGTAGGCACACAGCTCAATAATTTAAGCTCACAGGCTAGTAGCTCAACTATTATTATTATTTTCGATGAACCGTAATACTTGTTTAATCCTTGTTTCATCGAATATTATGAGTAGCTAAACTGTTATACTGCCTGGGTTTGGATGAATACTTGTTAAACTCGTTTTATTTTCTGTTTTGGAATATATATTAATTGGTTCATGCTTTGGTAAAGTTTTTATTTTATTTGGTTGTGATGCATATGCGTATTTGGTATTAATTTATTATCAGTTTTTGTTCCATATGCGTCTTTGTGAACGTCTTTCATGTATGGATGCATATTAGGTTACTTACTGTGTGTTTGTAACTAGTTTATGGTATATTGTTAACGTATTCCATAGGAGCGGTAATTGAGAGTTTAGAGATACCTTATATTCTGTCACTTGAGAGACCGGGAGGTAATTAAGTGTCTCCTGTTTTGGTCTTTTGCGGGTTTGGGTAGTGATTGCACGGGAGTGAGTGACCCTAGATTCCTTTAGATTCTTACAAATACGAATTACAACTGAATTTAATAAAAATACCCCTTTACGCCTTAGTGTGTTTTGTGATTAGAGAGACCGGGAGGTAATTTAATCTTTGGGTACCTTAACATAGTTAGGTAAGGTGAGACCGGGAGGTGATCCGAACTATTAAACCGTTAAGCTTACATGATATTTATGGTTCTTAGGTATTGTTGGTGAGACCGGGAGGTGATCTAGCATACTTTGGTTATTCCTTAAGTTTCATATTTTAGAATACGGTATCAATCATAAATCCAATTTCGAGAGTTTACGAGTTGACTAGTATAATTCCTTACCTGGGTAGTTGTTTCACCCTATTTGAGTTCCACCAATATTTATTTGTGTCTAGTTTTAGAGTAATTATTATTTAGTTTATATTTAATAATTAAAAAGACAAAAATCAATTAAATATATTTATTAAAGTTATTAGTCAGAGTCTAGTTTAGGTGTCGCTAATGTCATTTGGGTTCGATATCGGGACTTTATTAGGCTTTACTACAGTCGATAGGTACATGTGCCTGTCTAGTGGTCTAGCATTTGGAGAGTCTAGATTTATAAATTTAAAACTAGAGTGTCTAGGTTAGGTTAGGTTAGGTTTTTAATAGACCGTTTTGCACATCATACAACCAAAAAATTTAAAAGCTTTTTGATTGCTCTTAACATTCTTTCAAGTCACCAGATTGTTTTATTTGTCAATGGAGATTTTTCATGCATTTGACCCGAATTCACGGGTATGGGTCTCATCAAACCCAAATAGCCCTTAAACGGGTTATAACATCTCATTAAATTAAAATTAAAATATTACCAAATATTTGATATGAAAATCTTATAAAACAGGGATATATTAAAAATTAATATTAGATTTATTTAAAAAAAAGATATTATTTATAATTAAGAAACAGTTTTATAGTAAAAAAAGAGTCACTCATGGGTATCACCAAACCCAAATAACTTTTAAACATAGTTATAGCCAGTGTTGTAAAACTCGGCCTAGGCGGTCGAGTACTCGGCGCCTAGGCGCTCCTCGGCACTTCACTACACCGCTTTCTTCTCCAAGGTCAAAAAACTCGGAATCGGCACTAGGCGGTCCAACTCGGTCCTAGGCTGGCCAACTCGGACCTAGGCGGCTCTACTCGGGCTAGGCGGTCCAACTCGGTCGTAACAAAATTTTGACTTTTATTAAAAAAACTCAATTTCTCCAAGAGCTTACCACTATTTTTTTTCCTTTTCACACTAAGACGCAACCTCATTAATGTTCTAAACTTGCAACCACCATTGTTATCATCCGATTCGAAGTTCTAAACTCGCAAACATCTTATTTAAGTACGATTTAGGTACATGTTTCATCAACTAAGACATGTTCTTGAACTAATATGTATGTGTTATTGATTGTTTTTGTAATTTTCATTTGTATTTTGTAAAATATTTAGTAAACTTTTCATATTTGACATATATATAATCTCCGAAAAATGAATTTCTTTATAAAATACCAAGTCCGAGTACTCCCCGAGTACACCCCGTCTAGACCGAGTACTCGCAACTCCCTAGTCGACCACCCTGGGAGCGCCTAGCGACTTTTACAACCTTGGTTATAGCAACTTATTTATTTGTGTAACTCTTTTATCATCAAATTCCAAGTATATTATTAACTTTCTTACAATATATAAAATTAAAATCAAATATATATATATATACATACTATAAACGAATAATGTAAAGCAATCTCGTAATACGGGAATATAAAAACTAGTTTCATATATAATATTTCCTAGTTTAACTTTGAACTATTAAGCTTAGATGGAGTTGAAACTTGTTACTTTGTTAGTCAGTTGTTTTTGTTTTTGTTTTTTTTTTAACAATGTGATAATCATGGAAGCTTGCCAACTAAATCATTTGATTTAGAATTTAACAAGCAGACAACTATGTCACAAAATAGATTTAAGGTAGTGGAAGATTATTATCGTTTATGATATTGTAAGAGGATTGTATATAACTGAGAAAGTGAGGATGTGGATGGTCACCCGTACCTGAAAGTTGGAAAACCCATATATAAATAGAGTTATAAATATAATCTTTGAAGTTTAAACCCAACCCGGTTCAAGCAGCTCTTTAAGCGGAACCGTCAGTTAACCTGGAACCGTTTTCACCCAAATTTAAGAACCGGATCCAGACCAGAAATACAATAACACAGTTTGGATCTAACAGTTCGAATTCGGTTACCTAGTTATGAAGGTTAGGAACCGTGAATTACTGACCCCTAAAATTTAGTTGTGTAGAATAATAAAGATATTGGGTATGTTTGGTAAGAGGTAATGGTATCAATGTTGTAAAAGTAGGTCTCCAAGGTCGAGTACTACTCGAGTAATCGCTACAAGTATGGCGCCGATGAGAGTTTTTTTTATTCCGTCTAGTTACTAAGAATCGATCAAAAGTGGTCAATCTCAGCCAGAATCAGATCTAGTTAGTCAATTTGGGCCGAGATAATTCATATTTCTATAATATTAAAGAACGAATATCATTTTTTATTAATCAATAGTAATTTTAGAATAATTTAGTATTTAAAAATCTATTTATCTTATTTATAATGATATTTACCTATTTTGTTATAAATATTAGTAATTATGATATTTGACATATATATAATATCCAAAAAAAATTATTTTTCTTTACATTTACCATGTCCGAGTACACCCAACTCCCTTAGTCAATGTCATAGGGTTCGCCTAGCGATGTTTGCAGTCTTGAATGAAATGAGGGTGAAATGGAATGGATGAGAGAATAGAATGAACAAGGGAATAAAATGGATCATTACCATTCATTTGTTTTGGTTGGTTAACCTATGGGAATATAATGAATTATTACATTATGTTGCTTGGTAGCAAAAAGACCTGCAAAGAATGAAATAAAAATGAAAAAATACATACCTCAAAACAACGAAAAATGGCAATGGAGATAGTGGTGGTGCGGTGGTGATGGTGGTGGCGAAGACGGTGGTTGCGGTCAGGTGGCAACGGCAACGGTGGTGGCGATAGTCAGGTGGTGGCGGTGTTGGTGGTTGTCATTTTGTGGTAGTGGTTATTAGGTGGTGTTATCCAGAGAGCATGGTGAAAGAGAAATGACATGGAAAAAAGGGGGAGGAGGATGAGATGAAATGGTTTTAAAGGAATAAGATTCATTGTGTAATGGTTAATAGTGATACCCATTTATTGACCAACCAGACAACTATTTTTTCATTCTCTCACAATAATTCATATCATTCTACTTCTCACTCATATATACTAAATGCTACCTTTATTTATTAAATTAGAAATACATATAGAAGAAAGACAACACTCTTTTCTCTACTTAGTTTGTATTAATTAGTTTATACTAACAAAGTTATCATTTATTATAATTAGGTAACGTATTCGGTGCAGTGATGCTAATTCAATCGGTATCAACTATGTTAGTTACGTCAATGACACTATATCAGAAAATAAAATTGTAAATGTCTAAACAATACAGCCAAATGTACAACTTTTGATCAAGGTGACACGAACTTAGTCGTTATCGGTTAGGATCCTTACCTTATCGACACTAAACCCAAAAAATAAATTAGTTAACCCTCAGAATAATTGTGACACTCATATTGTTTATGATATCAAGAAATAACATATTTGAAGCGCAGTATATTCAGTTATTAAAACCCAAGTATTTCGGCGACAAGTAGACACGAATTGCGTCGGAATCAGTTACGTTCGTTATGGTAACAAAACTAAACAGTTGGTATGGCATGTGTGTCACGCAGTGATTTGACGTGTATTCGATCGGTATCGGTTATGTTTGAATTAATATATTACGTACCAGATATAAACACATCAATAAATCAAATAAGTGGCACAAGAACTAACTCTAAAACAAAAAAAGTTTCTTCAACGTCCAACCTCACATGTGATCACATGTGATTAATATTCGTTGCGTTTGTTACGACATAAGATCTTAACCGCAGAATTCTCCTATTTAAAAAAAACAAGAAAGAAAAATAATTGTAGTCTAACAAAGGATCGCCACATGGCCCAATCAGTAGACTTGATATTTGTTACGTGCGTTATTGTACTTGAACTAAAACCAAAATATTTGACGTTTATTTGGTCAGTAAACCCGAGCGATAATAAAACTCAAGCATTGTCGGGCCCATGCATTGAGGTGGTAAGTCGACACAAATTCGATCGGTAAACTCGGACGTTGGTAAAAGCCGAAAGTTAAGGTAGTGAGTCTACGCGAATTCGGTCAGTTTCCTTGATGTTCAAAACTGTACCGGAATTTAAACAAACAAAAATACACAAAATATTGTAATCATGTTCTTGATTAGGTCAATCGAACATGCTCCTGCGTGTACATCAATTTCTATTTTTTTTCTCTTCTATAACCTTATATTACAATTTTAAAATTTTATTATTTTTTACCACAATATATACAATTTATAGCCTAGTGGCATCTTGGTGGTGGGATAAGGCTTAGGGACCATAAGGTCCTGGGTTCAAATCCCACAAAGGGGTTTTCCCAAGATTTATTGGATTTCCTCCTGAATTGGTGGTTTGGCATTATTGCCTAGTGGAGATGGATATGATCGCGTGGTTATGCTGGTGGCACGATGATACTCCAGTGGTCCGTGAGTGATCCTAATTTGCCGTTAAAAAAAATATACAAAATATCATTTAATATATTAATTGTGTGATCCAATCTAAATGGCTCCCCGACTCGGGAATTTAAGTGCCATAGGGGACTCAGGCAAGGCGATCCGCTATCACCTTTCTTGTTTATAATTGCTATGGAAGGCCTAACCTGCATGATGAAATCAGCAATAGAGAATGGCCTCTTTTCGGGTTTAAAGTGTGGAGGTTCGGGCCTTGTGATTTCTCATCTACTTTATGCGGATGATGTGGTGTTCATGGGTGACTGGAACGATCACAACGCATTAAATCTTCGAAGGATTTTGCGATGTTTTTATTTGGTGTCCGGTTTGAAAATTAATTTAGCGAAATGTCGTTTGTTTGGAACGAGGATTGACGACACAGAACTGAACAGATTGGCAAGGTTACTTAGCTGTAAGATGGGGCAAATCCTATTCATTCACTTGGGGCTGCAGATTGGCTGCAACATGAATTTAATAAACTCATGGAATCCGTTGGTTGATTTAATTAAAAAAAGACTCTCTCGATGGAGAGCTAGAAATTTGTCAGTTGGAGGACGTATTACCGTACTGAAGTCTATGCTAAACTCTTTGCCCACATATTACTTTTCCTTATTTAAAGCCCCCACTGGGGTATTGGAAAAGTTAGAACGGTTACGAAGAATATTTTTTGGGGAGGTTCGGACGATAAGGCAAAGATAAATTGGGTTGCGTGGGAGCAAGTGTGGCTCCAGTGGGGTATGGGGGTCTCGGCCTTGGTTATTTAAGAGACACAAACATCTCATTGTTGGCGAAGTGATGGTGGCGGTTCAAAAACGAGAGAGATAAGTTGTGGTGGAAGGTGATTTGGTCTCTACATAGTTCGTCGAGATCGTGGTCATTCATTCCGGTAAAACTTTCTTACTCTGGTCCTTGGAGGCAGATTATTAAAGTTTCCTCGGAGTTCGAGTCGTCAGGAGTTGACTTGGGGAATATGTTCCAATATGTTGTAAAAATGGGGAGAGTACCTGGTTCTGGTTAGATAAATGGATTATCGACTGTCCTTTACGCGTTCGGTTTCCGAACTTGTTCTTGAACGAAAAATCAAAAAGGTGTATGGTGGCATATCTGTTATACATGTCAGATGGGCTGATTTGTGGTAGGTGGGAGTGGCTTAGAGCTCTTGTTGGGCCAGTTCTACAGGAGGAATTAAGGGGATTATTGACGGTTTGCCAGCAGGTTTTACTTGAGCCCGGTCGGGATAGAGTAACCTGGTTTGGAGAGCCTTCGGGAAAGTTCACAGTTCGAAGTGCAAAAGAATTGCAGGTTGAAAATAGCTTGGATAGGCCTGACTTGGTTTTTGAGTGGAATAATTGGATCCTGAAGAAGGTGGGTTTCGTAGCTTGGAGAGCTGTAATCAATAGACTACCTACTTTAGACGCGTTGGTGAGAAGAAACATCTCGGTAAGGTCTACGGTTTGTCCGGTATGTGAGAATGAGGAGGAATCGGTCCAACATGTTTTTATTTCATGTGAGTTTGCTCAAATGACTTGGTGCTTGATCTCCCAATGGTGTAAGGTACCCCCGATTTTTGCTTTTTGTGTAATTAAATATTTTGTAAACAATTAAATCTTATAAAATTAAATCTTATAAAAAAGTAGATAATAAAATAGTAACTGTGATTTCTTTTATCGGGCTAGTGTTGTTTGTTTTATTAAAAATACGATATATATGATTGATTTCTTTTAAGAACCGCTTTGAGTTTTAAGAACTCGAAATAACTTAACATAACAACTTTTTATTAGATTACACACATGTAACATGCAAGTGTAAGTAACGTAAAAAAAATTACAGTATTTTTAAATACACCGAATTTACTTATTACAAATGTGTAACTAACATTTAAACTTATGTAATTATTAAAAATCTTTATTCTCTCTCCTTATTAATTTTATTAATTAGATTTATTTACAACCACATATTCAATACCCATTTAATTGATTTTGTGGTCTATATTAAGTTCTTAAAGTTCTTACAACTCATTAAGTTTTTAAAAGAACCTTCACACACACACACACACACACATATATATATATAGGGAGATAGGGAGAGGATCAAGAGAAAACTTATCATTATAGAGAAAATTAAAAACTCATAAAGAATTACTATTAAATAAAAACTATAAAAATATTTTCAAATTTTCATTTTTTCCATTATTCTTATATTTTGTTACTATTCGATAGAAAAAAATAAAAAAAAGATGTTGTAAGGCACATACGTAATACTGTGCGATACTGTTATATTACACATGTGTATTACTAAGTATTTTTATGTTCAATAGTGTTTAGTTGCATATATTCAGTATTTGTGTATTGTATATGTGTAGTAGTGTTATATAATATTTAAAAAATATAAAAAAAATAAAAGTCGATGTAGTGCACATGTGCATTAATGTTGTATTACACATACGTACGAATGTGTATTCGATGTATGTTAGTCTTATATTGCATATATAAAATAGTGTGTATCAAATATGTGCAATAGTATTGTATTCTATGCAATACAACACTCTTGCATATATGCAATGTACACTATTACACATGTGCGCTACACCGAAAAGATTACCGGCGAGGTTTGTTTGTTTTTTTTTATTTTGTTTTTTTTTAATAATATCAACATATAAGAATAATAGTTAAAAAACAAACTAGAATTTTTTTTAAAAAAAAAAGTTAAAAATAATTCTTTAAGAGTTTTTAAGTTTTCTCTATAAGTGTAATTTTCATTTGAACCTAATAAAAGAAAATAATTCTAGACACATGGTGTTCTACGGTTAATTCTCACTATCAAATTTTCGTCAAAATCACTTCTCTTCTATTGATGGAAAAAGAAAAAATATGGGTTTTAAATATAATATTGATTATAAATTCAACATACCGTATTAATTGGTCAATAAGCATTGATTGAATTATTAGGTAGCGTTTGGTATAAGAGAATGAAAGAGGGAATGGAATGAGTCATTACAATGGAATGGATAAAATCATGTTTGGTTGTCATGTAGTAATGGAAAGAACCATTCCATAGTGAATGAAATTCCTTCCAAATATAGGATTTTCATTCTTTGAGTAATAGGTTTTTTTTTCATTCCTTCATGGAATGGAATCCATCACTCATAATATTATTATTATTATTATTATATAATATATAATATTTGTATTATTATTATTATTATTAATATAACTATTATATAACATCCTAAAATTTTAAGGTTGAATAAAGAAAGTTATGTTTAGTGATTTCGCGTTATTGATTATTTAATATCGAGTAAGGAGCGGATCATGGATTTAGATTAATTGAGATGGGTTAAATGAGAATGGGCCTTAGGTACATGGGCTTCAAGGGATATAAATATCCCCTAAACCCTAAAACATCACTCATTTTCTAACACTCCAAAACACACCCACACCACACACACCGCCGGCGGCCGAGGGAGAGGAACGAGCGAGATCCGATAGAGAGTGAGCGATTAGTTGTGATTAAACAAGTTAAACGAGATCCAAACAAGCACAAAAAGGTATGATTCTTGATCTTTGAAGTTTAAAGATCCAAGCTTTATAGTGTTTATACGACCGAAAACGGTTGGGGAGCGTAGTGGGTGATGTCGAACCATAACAAGGGTGTTAAAATCGCCAAAAATGCTTGATAGAAACCAAACAGTGGCTGAACTGGGCAACTTCGCCTTCAAAGCGATAACTTCGCCTTCAAAGCGATAACTTCGCCTGAGGCCAAGTTCGCCTAATTGATAACTCTGCCAAATCTGCCTCAACTTTCGCCAATTTCGCCTCAACGTCGCTCAGAGCTTGGTGATGCTCCGACGACTCTTTACCCGCCTTCCAGCCTCAGCATCTTTCACCAACTGCTCCATCTCTCTCATCGGAACACCTGCATCAATCTTCTCCTCATGAAAAGCATGGTTTTCGCGCAGCAATTCCGCGAAAAAAGAGAAAGCCTGGACTTGGTGAAAAGCAACATCAGAATACAAACTATTCTGGGGCTGGATTTTGTCAGCAATGCGCTCGCCAGGAGGAACCCGAATTGTGTGGAGCAGTGAACGCTCCGCCCACTGCGGAAGAAGAAGTAGGTGGACTGGTAGATACGAAATTCGTATCCACAACGGTTCCAGGATCCGCGGCTGCAGAAGACACAACATCAGTAGCCACCAAAATTGGAGTGGCAACCTGACTTGTGTCCAAGACAGACACAGCAGTCACAGGCTGCAAGACTGATAGCGAGGAGAAGCCAACAGAAACCTGTGCGGAGGTGGTTGGGGAAGACGTCACGCCAGCACTCAAACCGAGTGCTTCAAGCAATGACGCAGACGAAGATACCGGGATCCCGAAAGGAATGGTGGAGATCATGACGACATTGTCATCATCATCCACGGCCTTTCTCGCGGCGGAATCTATCGGAGACGCAACCATCTCCCCACCACTGCGTTGTGCACCCCTACTACTGCACTTAGGAAGGCGCACAACATTAGGCCGTCTACCTGAAAAGAAAAGCAAAACGTTAGAAGAAATAGATAATATATACAACAATAGCAAATGGCTCAACTTACCACCCTGAGGGTTAGCAGAACTAGGATGTGGCAGCGGTCGTAGAGCAACTGACTGCCCCATAGCAAGTGGAAACACAAAGTTCCGGGCGGTCAGCGTAAGGATTGGCTCCTCATGAGAACCCAACTCCCTCCGCCTCAGCAATTTAGCGCCCTTAGGCACAGGTTGCAGAAGGAGCATGGGATCGTCCACCTCTGAAAAATGAAACGGGGTTATTACCGAATACATGAACATCAAAGCAAAAGTAAAAAGAGGATACTAACCCTGACCGCCGTTATGAATGACCGGCACAAACGTCGCATCCTCCCAAATACGACTCATGCCAAACAGCACCAATGCGCGTTCCGGATAGTGACGGAGTGGGGAAAGGCTAGCCTGAAAAGTGGTAAACCAGTCCGAACCAGTATAAGGAGCCACTTTCGGCTCAGTAAGCTCCTTCACATCCGTAAAATGCATGGAATGTGGAACCACGCGCACAGAAACGTAGAAGAATAAACTTTTCCACTCATGCAAACAGGTGGGGTAAACAAGTTATACCACCCCTGGTAGAAACGCCACCGATATAAGGCTGATAACTTGTCAGCCGTAGGTGTAGTGCCAAGGCAATGACAAGTATACTCGAAATGACGAAGACGAGCCATCCCGAGTGGATGAATCTGGCTGAGATGCAGCCCAAAAACATCCAAAACCTCCAGCAAAAAGCGAGTGAGGGGAAATCGAAAATTGCCCAAAAAGAAATACTCCCTATACACAACAATCTTGCCAACGGGAGCCTCTCGAGCCGTCTTGCCCGGTGCAGGCAACTCAGGCTCATACTCAGAGCCAAGGTTATAAACCTTGACTATGTTATTGAAGTCGTCGGCAGCCATTCGACAACCGACGAACTCTATGGTATTATTCTTCTTAGCCTTTGAGGATTGAGATGATTCAGCCATAAAAAGAAAGGATTCAAGGAAAATAGGGCAGGATAATATGTAAACAAGGGTGAGAAGTGATGTCTAAAACGGTGCAACCCCCCCCCCCCTTTATACTAATCGCAATTAATGAAGGACGGGGGATACACAAAGGATAAATGACACGCGACCCAATAGGAGAACGCCACAATAATAAGATGACAGTGGATATGTGTTACAGCTGGGCGCGTCACCGGGATTCTCGCCCACTCGCCTGGCAAAGGCAGAAAAGCTGCACAGCAGAGCAACCGTCGTCAAACTGTCACGTCCAGCAATCGTTTCACTGACTTGCATTTAATTCACCCATCCACGCCAAATAACACGTCATCAACATAAAAGAAAGATGGTAAGTGCTGACCAAAAATAGGCTCCGCCAATGGATGATTATCAAAAATGACCCGCCAAAAATAGGCTCCGCTAAGGGATGATTATCAAAAATCATCCGCCAAAAATAGGCTCCGCCAAGGGATGATTATCAAAAATCACCCGCCAAAAATAGACTACGCCAAGGGATGATTATAAAAAATCACCCGCCAAAAATAGACTACGCCAAGGGATGATTATCAAAAATCACCCGCCAAAAATAGGCTATGCCAATGGATGATTATCAAAAATCACCCGCCAAAAATAGGCTACGCCAATGGATGATTATCAAAAATCACCCACCAAAAATAGGCTACGCCAAGGGATGATTATCAAAAATCACCCGCCAAAAATAGGCTACGCCAAGGGATGATTATCAAAAATCACCCGCCAAAATAGGCTCCACCAATGGATGATTATCAAAAATCACCCGCCAAAAATAGGTTACGCCAAGGGATGATTATCAAAAATCACCCCCCAAATCAGGCTCGATCATGGGATGATTATCATAAATCACCCGTCAAATCAGGCTCCACCATGGGATGATTTCCAAAATCACCCACCAAAATAAGGACATGACATGTCCTTAACTATACTGAAATGTCTAAAAGCCAACTGCCAGGAAGAATGGTTTTCATTAACCAGATACCCAAATAGGCAAAATTGGTAAAAGGCAAATAAAACACAAACGACAAAAAGGTACATAACCGAAAAGCCCATGATAAGTCCATAGCCCCCACTTTTTCAAAATGGGCAACTATGGACTAGGGGGACTTATAGAGGTAGGATATTAAACCCATCATTTAACCAAGTATAACACCCAAATTAAACATAACATATGCGCCGGGCGGAACACTGGGCGCCCAGATGTATCTTACGCCAGGCGTAGTGCATGGCGCCAAGAGTATAGCCCAATATAATAAACATTCCGGACACATAGGGAATAGTAGCGCAAAGGTCCCATCAGCATGGGATAAAAAGATACAACCTATATGGGGATAAACACCCAACCAATGGGGATTGAAAAACACACAAAGGACGGTACAAAATAGTACAAGCACGTCCTTGTCAAAAGGCCATGATGCCCACCTACTTCCACCAACCTCCACGACCGCACGGGTGGAGAATATTATTGGTGGAAAATCTGACAAGGTAATTGACTACACCCTCTCTCCTCCGGCTATAAATACCAGTGGACCTCCAAATGGTAAAATATATACATTCTCATACCATCACTATCAATATATCATATTCCGTACTATCAAGTATTGATTCTCACGCCGGAGGGTGGTTACGAGAGAATCCCCCCCCCCCCTCATTCCTCGTAACGAGCTCACGGTGTTCTGTTTTGCAGGATACACTCGTATGCGCCAAGAAGGTTTTATAATTCGTCGTGGGGAATACTTAACCATAACCCTCGGACTAACGTGTTAGACCTTGAGGGGTGGATTTGTGTTTCTTCAGGACCCTTTCCTGTTACTATATATCGCTTGAACAAAGCTAGAACCCAAACATGGAAAACATTGCCAACCGACCGTACTTAGGTTCCTTAACTTTCAACTCACAGATGCATATGGGTCTTTAGTCAATCTAAATGGGTCAAAAGACCCATTGTTCCTTCGATGAGGCCCATGAGAACAACCGATTGTTTTGTGTGATAACAGTAATAAATGATTTATAATTGATTTAACTCTGAAGACACGTTTCTTTGATGACTTGACGAGAGAGATTTGAAATGAGGTGTGTGGTGTTGGAAGAGGAAGATATTGTGGTTACTTCGTTTAATATTATTATTAGAGTAAATTACGGTTTCATCTACGTGGTTTTGCGAGAAACGACACTTTCATCACTTTTTTTTCTTTTTGAGATACTTTGTGGTTTTCAGTTTTTGCCATTTCGATACAGCTTATAATTCACAAATTTCTTTATTAAAAGTAAAGGCAACAATTTTTTAAATTGTACAAGAGTCGCACACACCAACGATCTCTATTATGTCTATCTATCACTAACCCTTTAACAACCAAGAATTTAGGTGGCCAAGGACTATGTAACCAACCATGTGACATATAACTTTTTATGACAAATGTTATTTATGTCTATGTTCTTGAAAAAATAAATTTTTGACTTATTAAATATAACATATCCAAAACATATACTTGAACCGAAACAATGAAATAATAAAAGGAATGTCTCATGTAATGGTAAATAATAATAAAATATTATTTTATTTTGGTCAGAGTTTTAGAAAATATCAATTAGATTACCTAAAATATTGATATGACTAGTCGCTTTTTAATTTGGTTTTGGGTTTAGGACATTTCTACAACCCTAACCTAGTAAGGGCTTTGGTATAAAATCATTTTTCATACATGATGAGCCGCGAGTGATTAAGAGAAACACGACGGTGATCGACAATGAAAAGAGGATTTTGAATATGGATTATGAAATATGGACTAAACATGGGCTTTGAAAAAGATCGGACTAAATGTCTACTATATAAATTAATTAATATAGGTCCATATTTTATAGAATTACTTCGGTTTAAACTGAATAAAGTTGCATTAAAAAACGGGATCCACAAATTGAACTGAAAATCGAACTTTGAATTAGGATTTTTAAATTACGAATACGATTCAGTTTTTGGTTTTTGGTTTTTTTTACCACCCTACCTTTGGCTACACACTTACTTACACCATAGCCATAGGGTAATATATTGATCTTCGTTAGATGAATGATAATCAATCTATCTCCAGAAGCTTCTCTAAACCCCTATAACAATAATATTAGTATTATTATATATATCTTCAAACCGATGCCCTGCTTGCGGTGCGCGCATATAATGTATATATGTATGAACTCTCGGGTGAGCAAAAGTAAAAGTGCACTAATTTTGACGTTATTTTACTAATCTCGTGAAAATAACGTTAAAAGTGGCGGAAGGTTAATCAGGCATCATGTGGTGGCGTTGATAGCCGAAAGACAAGGGCACATGCACCAATCAGCCGGTGTCCCTGATGATTGAGTGCTATGTGCCTTATGTCCAAGGCTTGATGCAAAACTACTATCGAGCCGGGGGTCTCACCGGAAGCAGCCTCGAGGTAAGGCTGTCTTCACAGACCCTACCATAGCATTGCTATTCGTGGAATATACTGAGCACGATGATATATATCTTCAAACCCTACCAAAACCCATTCAATTCAATTCAATTCAGCCACCGCTCACTCTCCTTCGTCTCTGTTACAAATATGCACCGGCTATCAAGGCGTTCCGTCAACTCTCTCCTCCGCTACGGCGCCCATCGCCGCCGTGACGCCGTAGCAGCCGCCGCGGCTTCCCCCAATTTCAACGATTCGGTATGATTCTTCTCATTCCATTTTACATTACTACCAGCAACATCTTTCTATATTTATGTATTGCTAGTCGCCATTCCACTGTTTCAGAAATGAATTCGATTCATGTTTAATCTGCTTTTTTTATTAGATTGATTTGGTTAGTACTTTAAACCAAAATCCAAGTCATTGGTTTATTAACCAATCAGTTTTCGGTTTATTTGGTTCAGTATGATAAATGACCAAAACCAAACTTGGCCTAAAAATTATTTTATAAATAAATAAAATGGAGATATAAATCATGATATACGTGAAATTGTTTTATAAAGGCTAAAAATATATATGAAAATATGAATGGTTTGGTTCGGTTAATTTTGTTAACCCAAGGTAAAAAAATAATAATCGATTTTTGGTTCATTTCGGTTCGGGTTTGTTGGTTTGGTTATTGCTCACTTTTAGTTTTTGTCATCCGTTAGGTCAGAGTATTTGTCAAATTGTTTTATTGATGTACTTGACATTAACAGGATGTTAAGAGGGATGCTAGTGGGAGATGGTATTCGGTTTTAGCTCCTGCATCGTACAGTGGGCCTGCTTCTGCTAAGCCTTTGAAATCGGTTAACATGATTCCGTCTGGTAGGCGGCTTGAGTCGACTGCTTCCGACTTTCAGAGACCTGATGCACCTGTGGAGAAGTATGAGTATCAAGCAGAGGTGTGTGATTAGTCACTAAAGTTTACTCCTTTTTTTAATATAAATTTGAATTAGTTTGTTATTCATAGTTATTTGTTATCTTGATGATATGCTCTGCTGCAGGTAAGTCGGCTTATGGATCTTATTGTTAACAGTCTATATAGCAACAAAGAGGTGTTCCTCCGTGAACTCATCAGGCAAGTTTCTAAATCTATCAACAAGTTTGTAATGCAGTGTGTGTGTGCGCGCTTCTGTTTATCCAATTTCCATATAGTCTAACAATGTGCACACGAATATGTTTCAGCAATGCAAGTGACGCGTTGGACAAGCTGCGTTTCCTAAGTGTTACTGACCCACAGCTTTTGGAGGGTGCTCCTGAACTTGACATACGCATTCAAACCGATCAAGAAAATGGAATAATCACTCTCACGTAAGACTCGCAGCTTCTAAGAACATTAGTTGAATTATTACATGAGTACTTTTTTAATGTGGATGCTATATACAGGGACTCAGGTATTGGTATGACGCATCAAGAGCTTGTTGATTCTCTAGGAACAATCGCCCATAGTGGAACTGCAAAGTTTCTTAAAGCTTTGAAGGTGAATACTTTGGTTAACATGAATAAATATTCTACTTTACATCTTTACTAAAAAAGCATCTGATTCTTATACAAACTATTAAATATGGCAGGATAGCAAAGATGCTGGTACCGACAGCAATTTGATTGGTCAGTTTGGTGTGGGATTTTATTCAGCTTTTTTGGTTGCTGATAAGGTATGATGTTTATTTTAAACTATTTATTTTCTTCAAGCGTCTCATTGTTTATGCTGTTAACAGGTGGTGGTCTCAACAAAGAGTCCCAAATCTGATAAGCAATATGTTTGGAAGGAGAGGCCAATTCAAGCTCTTATATTGTCCGAGAAGAAACCGATACTGAGAAACTTATACCTAGAGGAACTTCTATCCAATTGCATCTCAAGGTCAAATATAGAAACATCCATTTTTATATAATCTTTTGTTTGTTTTTTTTATTATCAGTGCTAGTACTAATATCAGTTTATAATTTATTTGTACTCAGCGTGATGAAAAACATTTTGCTCATCCCGAGAGAATTGAGAGACTCGTAAAGAATTATTCTCAGTTTGTGTCGTTCCCGATTTACATGTGGCAAGAAAAGGGCTACACAAAAGAGGTTGAGGTTGATGAGGATCCAGCCGAGGCCAAGAAGGACGGGACTGATGACGGTGTTGAGGTGAGCAATGAATCTTTTAGTTTTGAATTCTTGTTGCTCAAGGTAGATTTAGCTTAACTACCATAATATGTTTTTTTTTGTTGAAACAGAAAAAGAAGAAAACTAAAAAGGTTGTTGAGAAATACTGGGATTGGGATCTCACTAACGAGACACAGCCTATATGGGTGAGTTTTTTTATGTGATGTTTACATGTTTTATAACAAGCATACACTTGTTTGTAAAGATGTGTATCTCAAGGTCTTATTTCGCAGCTTCGGAACCCTAAGGAAGTTACAACAGTAGAATATAATGAATTCTACAAGAAGACATTCAATGAGTACTTAGAACCTTTAGCATCTTCACACTTTACAACAGAGGTGAAATACAGCACTTTGATCTTTTTTTGTCCTTTTATTTTAACTACGACTCTGTGAGTGAGATAACATTTTGACATTTATATCAACTTGCAGGGTGAGGTTGAGTTCAGATCAATTCTATATGTGCCCGCTATCACTCCAATGGATAAGGGAGACATTGTGAGTCCAAAAACCAAGAATATAAGACTTTATGTCAAACGTGTTTTCATTTCAGACGACTTTGATGGAGAATTGGTATGTATTTTATTGAAGAAAGCCTTTCTAGTTTTGAGTTTTTTTTTTAACCACTTTTTATTGTTTATTGACTTCTATTAAATTTTGGAGTAGTTTCCACGATATTTAAGCTTTATCAAAGGTGTTGTTGACTCTAATGACCTTCCTTTGAACGTGTCACGTGAAATTCTTCAAGAAAGCCGCATCGTAAGTACACCTGGCATTCTTTTTCCCCCCTTATTGTTTATAAAGTGAATATTGATTATAATATTTCTATTTAAAAGGTGCGGATAATGAGGAAACGACTGGTTCGGAAGGCGTTTGATATGATTCTTGGCATATCCATGAGTGAGAACCGAGAGGTAAATTATCTTTTTTTTCATCACGTATATTATATAGATTTCTTAATTTTTATGCTTTTTTTAGGACTATGAGAAATTCTGGGAGAATTTTGGGAAGCATTTGAAGCTGGGATGCATTGAAGACCGTGAAAATCACAAGCGTCTAGGTCCATTGCTTCGATTCTTTTCTTCACAGAGTGAAGAAGAAATGATCAGTTTGGATGAATATGTTGAGAACGTGAAACCTGACCAAAAATATATCTATTATATCGCTGCTGACAGTGTCACAAGTGCAAAAAATACACCATTTTTGGAGAGATTATACGAGGAGGATCTCGAGGTACAATTTTTTTCCTTTTATTTGTTTATTTTTATTTTGTTATTTATGCTGTTTAGTGAAGACTGCCACTAAATATTTATGGGATTTGTTACAGGTGCTGTTCCTTGTTGATCCTATTGATGAAGTTGCTGTCACAAATCTCAAATCATATAAAGAAAAGAACTTTGTTGACATCAGCAAGGAAGATTTGGACATTGGTTAGTCTTTTAATATTTGTATTTTCCATTTCTCATAAGGTTAACAGAAAGCCTACGCATTTTTTTGAAAAGCAAAACATCTACACACCTGAGCTAATCAATTGAGCATTGATAATTTTTTTTATTTGGAACCACTAACTAGGCCTGTAATTGTCCAAAAGAACATGAACATGTCATGTTCGTGCAACTTTAACTGAACAAACGATAGGACACGAACGTGATTTTCTTGTTTGTGTTTGTTCATTAAGAAAATAGAACGGTTACGTGCATAAACGAATGAATATAACTGAACATAGATGAATGAATACAAAACAGACAAAACTGAGCAAACATCAATTATGAATTTTAATCTGTTGGGCCTAAAAAATTAATAAAACTAGTCTAAATTGTAGGGGGTGATATTTTAATTTTATAAAACTAGATTAAATTGTTATGTGCTTAACAATTTAAACGAAAACATAAACAACTTAAACTAACGAGTGTAAACGAATGTTCACAAACATAAATGAACCAACGAGACATGTGGTCATGTTGGTTTGCTTAACTAAATAAACCAAAAGTTTAGTTCTTGTTCGTTTGTTTATTCAGTTGGTTTACAGGCCCAACCTCAGCTGATGTTTTTCTTTATGTTAAATTACTAGGTGACAAGAATGAGGAGAAGGAAAAAGAGATGAAGCAAGAATTTGGACATATTTGTGATTGGATGAAGAAACGATTGGGTGATAAAGTTGCAAGTGTCCAAATTTCAAATCGCCTTAAAACATCGCCTTGTGTTCTTGTTTATGGAAAGTTTGGTTGGTCTGCAAACATGGAGAGGTGAGTTTTCTTCGTGTTCAAGTTTTAACAAATCACGGTTTTCTTAATGTGTTTTTATTTGTAACTTTTTAGATTGATGAAGTCGCAAACAGTTGGTGACACATCTAGTCTGGACTTCATGAGAAGCAGGAGAGTGTTTGAGATCAATCCTGAACATCCTATTATTCAGACATTAAGTGTATGTCCTTTTTCTGAAACCACAATTTTGACATTATTTTTCATTAAAATTATTTACCCCGTGCATGCATGATGCAGGCTGCTTGCAAGAGCAATGGTGACGATGAAGAAGCTCTTAGAGCTATTGATCTGCTGTATGATACTGCATTGATTTCGAGTGGTTTCACTGTGAGTAATCTATTTATTCTTCATGCCTATACTTCATGACACCTGGCATTATCCTTTAATCAAAATTTATGGTGTTTTAATTTGTTGCAGCCTGAGAGTCCGTCGCAGCTTGGTGGGAAGATTTATGAAATGATGAACATGGCTTTGTCAAACAAATGGTCGACTGGACAGCCAGCTTTCAACATGCACAGCTCACAGGCACAAGAGGCAGAGATTGTGACTGAACCACAACCAACCCTTGAAGCAGAGGTGGTCGAGCCAGTTGAAACCACCACTGCTCAGAAATGATGCTTGCACGTCGAGCGAGGTTGAAGCCAGGGCTCTGGAATAATGTGACTAGAGAGGTCTAGTGTTATTAATGTTTCTGTTTTTGCAGTCTAAAATGGAAACGGACACGAATGTAGAGTTGCTATATTACTTACCAGAAAGGGAATTGATTTTGAATATTGGTTCTTTTGCAATGAGCTAGTTATTATTTATTCAAGTGTCTTGATGTCAATTAATGTGTTAAATTGAGTACCATGTATGCAAACAGATGATTTTGAACAAGTTGACTTAAAAGTGAAACCAGAGCTCTGGAATAATGTGACTAGAGGTTTAGTGTTATTAATTACAAATGGACTTAAAAGTGATAAAATTACAAGTAATTAAAGCAATAAGCACATCTCTTTTATCTATACGTGTACAAAGATATGCAATTACAATTTACAAGTTTGAAAAAATATATCTTTGTGCACAGCATTGGAAGTTGTATTCATAATTTTTTCTTCATTATCCAACTAACATACGATAAGAAAGACTAGATTTTCAAATGCTACAAGGCTATAGCATCTATAGATACATATCTATACTAATTCCTTTAGTTTAGTTCTTCAAGTATATAGCCAAAATCGAAGAACCTCGTAGTCATCTCAAACACAAAAGTGAGCACAATTGTTTTAACTTTGTAAGTTAAAACCATGCCACTTACCTTTCCTTCCAAAACAAACCATCCTATTCTTGTGTAATATTACAAAGAAACCACACTGAATATAGTGTGTTCTTTTCTAGCAATTTCACCAAATAAAATGATTTAAAAAGTTTAAAAAGTATTATGAGACACGAGTAAATAGTTCACAGCAGCTGGCAGAGTTCCTGGTTCTCTTAGCGTAACGATTTGATTTCATTCATAAGCTCTGCTTGTGTTTCCAAAATCGAGCTCATTGCATTTTACATTCGCACCTACATGAAGATTTTACATAAATAACAAATAATCAAATATAACATAAAAATATTATAACAGATATGACAAACCTCATGCATATGAAATTGCCTTAAATCTTCAATGTGAAGGTTTTTTACATCTTCATGAATGGATTTCTGAACAGAAGCAAGAACTTCATCAAGAGTGCCTTGAACTAATTGAAGTGAGAAGGAAGAAGATCCCGGTTGCTGCTGTGAATTAGGATGTACAGGTGATTTCTGGCTTTGCGTGTCAATACTCTGTCAATAATATTAACACTATAAAAAAATAACAAATGGCTTTTAAAAAAAATGGAAAATCAGGTTGTTGAGCCGATGCAGATAAGCTCATAGAGCACGATCACTAGGCATCTAAAGTCTAAACGAACCGAACCACAAACGGGGCATGTTCATGTTCATTTAATTTTAATCAAACGATGGAACACAACCAAGTAGACGAAGGGGGTTTTCTTGTTCATGTTCGTTCGTTAACAGTATACATGAATGGTTCACGAACATAACTGAACATAGATGCGCGAATATAGATGGAGTGAAAGTCAAGTAAAAGTGAACGTGAACATCAACTGTAAGACTTAAATAAACGAACAAACAATGTTGGTGTTTGATCGTTTACCAAAAAAACAAACTTCCTGCCAACCAGTCCGCGTACGTTCGGTTCGCTTACAGGCTAACGATCATAGCAAACGACATTCTTTTTATTTTTTTTGAAAATGAGATTAATATTGTGAAAAGAAAGAGGGTAAATAAGTAAAATTTACATTCACAGACGGAGGAGTTCCCAACTCCGAGAAAACCGGCGTCTCATGCCTTGGTGTAAACTTATCTAACGTGACAAAACTAGAGGTCCCTTGCTGACATGGACAAATAAGCTTATCCGAACCTCCACCCAATCCATCGAGTTTTTAAGATAATGGTTGAGAAACAGGTGCGTGATTGTCATCCTGAAATTAATAACTATTTAGTTTTTAACAATGTCATATATTAGAGTTACTAAATATTAACTAACAAAATGTAACAAAAATGTGAAACAAAGCCACCTTTTCATTAACATCATTTTTGGTTCCTTCCAAAAATTTATACATAGAAGATGTATACGGTTTAACATCCACAAGAGGGGAAAACACCTTCATTTCATCTCTAATATTATTATAGCCGTGTGGCGCACCAAGCCTTAGCGAGCGCGTTTCTTCACCTGCTGCAAATGTACCAGTTAGACTAATCTTGTGTAAGTACTGGAACCTAGTTGTCCTAGTTTAGTCTAATAAAGATTGGTGTTGATCTACCAGTGTTTGGTTTATAAATAGGTTTATCTGTAATCAACTTAATAATCTCAATTAATAAAACAATCAATTTTAGACTAATCTCTATTATATCGTTTGTTATAAGTATCATTACCACTTGAAGTTGCTGACCTGGCAGAGTTTCGGGACCCGAGAATTGAAGTTGTTAATGAAGGAAGCGGGTCTGGCATAACGAATGAATCGTCCACTGTATCACCAATGAGAGGCATATCAGGTGTGCAAGTTTTTTCGTTTACAAAAATCGGTTTTGATCTTTGCCAGAATAAACTTGTGACAGCCTAGTTAAACAAAATAACATCAAAACTTATGATATATGTAAATTAAGTAAGAACAATAATAAAAGGTGTTATGAATATTATTCATATGGTTATCAATATTGTTATAATTATGGTTTATTACACCATTATGTATTACTTTGCATTAGCTATTGCAGATCAATAAGAATGAACTCTTCTATTCTTTCTTTCTCTCCATAATCCAATTTCTTGTATTCTATTACTTTGCATATTATATATTTGCTAATAGGTCGTTGTTTGACAACAAAAGGATAATAGATTTACCTTGGAATTAGCATAAGCGCGAAGGACAGTAATCGGTCGAAGGTTTGCATGCACGTCATAAAATACCACATGCCCGGTTGTTGTGCCAGCTGCCAGTGTGTTTCCGTCATCATCAAACACCACTGATGAGTAAGGTGAATCGTATGGTACACAAAACGTGGGTTTTTGTGATCCCAAGTCAAAAGTGTATAACTTTTTATCAAATCCAACACTAGCAATTATCTGCCAAAACTCCAAAACTTTATAAAAGATATCTTTTAGATCAATGCAGAATTTTATTTTCTATCATAGAAAGCAGGCTGGTAACGAACCAAACGTTTAGTGAACCGTTCGACGGGACTTATTTAATTGAATATACAAACGAAAATTAACATAAGCTTTTGTTCATTTAGTTAAACGAACAAACATTAACACAGGAGTCATTCTTTCATCTATATTCGTGAAAGCTGGTTCATTTAAATTCATTTATGCTTGTTCGTTTGCATCCATTTATGTTCGTTACTTTACGTTCTTTAAAGTTTGTTTGTATATTGTTCATTAATATAGTCATTCAAATTTTTTAGGCCCGTTACAATTTAGTCTAGTTTTAACAACTTTTTAAGCCTAACACGTTGCTGTTCATGTTTACTTTTATTTGGTTCTAGCATAATTATGTTCTTTTTTCGATGTTCGTTTGTGTTCATTTATATTGTTAACGAACAAACACGCACACGAACACGTTCATTGCTTTATGAACGAACACGAACAGAAAAACCATGTCCATTTTGTTGTTCAAGTTCGATCGTTTGTTTGGTAGCTAAACAACAAACATGAGCAGGGACGTGTTCGGTTCGCTTACAGCCCTAAAGATGTCTCTTTCACAAATACAGATTCCATTTTCAGTAGAAACCTTGTCATTGGATGGAGAAAAAATAATGCCAGCTGTTGGTGCAGAATGCTGCTTTAACCAGGAAACCTGCATATTAAATTCAAATCTTTATAAAAATTGTGTCAGTTAATCAACCTAGCATGCATGTTAAACGACAACTGTGGCAACTAATCAGCCTTGCGAAAAAATAAAAACTAAAAGGCGACACGCGTATGAGTTTAATATAACGGGCCTTTGGGTTGCGACGAGTTGTATCCCACAAATGAACGTCACCGTCATCGCCAGCTGTCACTAAAAGGTCCATCAAGCACCCTCAAGACCTGACCATCAGAAAAGAGAAGTATATAAATTGCAAACACGCATATAAACGAAAAGATAGATAACACACATACTTGCCCATTAGGATCCTTTTGCACCCCATCCAAGATTGTGAATTATAAGATCACCAGAAAGACTAATAGAAGCTACATCTTCATCCCTGCAATTATACTTGACATCTGTTAATTGTGTCTGTTAAGCACTTTATACTTCTTCTTAGCAAATCCCATATTCTCACCAATTATACTTGTGTCTGTCACTAGTCGTTTATGTGCTTTCGATTAGGTTCATGTTTTTAATATTCTACCATTAATATTTTTATTTATTTGTTTTACTATATAAACTGTTAAGTTTTTTTTTTGGGATATTTTGGGCGTAACTTCGGATTTGTGGCTGAATTTGTGTGGATTTATTATTATTATTATTATTATTATTATTATTATTATTATTATTCCGTTCGTTTAAGTTTGTCTGTCCATTAGTGTTCGGTCCAGTCCAATAGTGTTTATTAGTGTCTGTTTGCGTTTGTTTACAATATCAACAAACGGAAATGAATTAACCTGAATATTATTATGAGCACTATCAATAGTCCCCATAGTTTGATCATTCTTCGTCCACAAGTTATCCAGTTATCATCAGCGGCACTCGCCACCACCAAATCTTGATATGATAAAATTAGGGGTGTGCATGGGTCGGTTTGGAGCGGATTTGAGCCAAACCCATAACCATAACCGGCATGTCGGTTAATGGATAATCATAACCATAACCGACCCGTTATGGCGGTTTCGGTTAATCGGTTTTGAAGGTTATAGTAGGTCGGTTAACCATAACCAAAACAATGTAAATGGGCCTAAAAGTTTGGCATAAATTATTACAAAACAACGACATGACATAATACAACAAAGTATATAATCAAAAAAGAGAATGAAATTATATAATCCAACAACGAAATTCAACTTAATTTCATTACAAACGTAGAACCAAAATCATCAAAATGATATAATCCAATAATATGATGGTGGAAGTTAATTCCAAACATATATTGGTTAAATAAATGGGTCGGTTCGGTTATGGTGGTTTTGGAATTATCTTTAACCAAAACCGAACCGTATTTGACAATTTTTAAAAACTTATTAAACCGACCCATCGGTTATGACGGTTATCGGTTAAAATCGGTTCGGTTATGTCGGTTATGGATCGGTTAACGGTTACGACGGTTAACTTGCACACCCTAGATAAAATTGAGGCTAATTTATTTACAAGTAATAGTAATAGTAATAAAAGATGAAGCGTTGTTTAATATAATATAACAACAGTTCTTACTGGTATGGTTCCACTTAACGGAGTTAATCTGAGAACCAGGACACGACGTGTGGCTGCAACACAAGGATCACCGCTATCGATGGAGACGTCAAAGAGTTTAACGGTGTCGCCAGCACTGGCGACCAGTAGCGACATTGCTCGATCGGCTAGCGGTTAGGGTTTAATGATGATGATGATGATTAAGGATTTTCAAAAAGAGGATCGAGAGGGAAAATCGTAACGGTAACCATATTTTATGAACCACTTTTATAATAAAATATTTTACTTATTGTTTTTATTAGTCTTTTTAAAATGTTACCGATTGCGCTGTATGATCGATCTTGAGGCCATTAATCTGACGTCCATGACCCGGCCCATAATAAGGATTCATCAAAGAGTCTTTAACCCGATTAAAATAGTGTTAAATGAAAACCACCAGTCATGTCAATGATGCATAATTCAAGGGTTTAATATTTGACTTATAAATGTTTTTTATGATATTAGTCTTTCATTTAATGCTCGTATTTTCCATTAGTATTTCCTTTTAGTATTTGTAGCCTTGTAAGAGGAACTAGAGAAAACATGAAAAATATGTTATTTCTTGGGAGATCAAGTTCACATCCAAGGTCTTGGAATCCTCATCTTAATTGATGCATGGTAAATCATATATATTAAACTTTTGTGGTATTCTAGAATTTAGGTATGTCAAAAAAAAAAGACGAGGCTTCAAATTATAACTTGTTAAGATGTCTATCTATTTTGGGTGAGATATTTGGTGTCACTCCATAAAATACCTTACATGGTAATGTGTAGGCCACGATCGATTATTATGATTTGTTAAGCCTAAGGTTCTGCGACATTAGGTAAGTTCCCCTAAAGCCATACCTCACGGTTACTTCTTGACTTATTCATTCATTGGATTACCTGACACATTTTCTCCAATGGTGGTTGCTTAAGTCAAGACGCGACGCGGGCTTTAATCCTAGAACAATGTTTGGGCTCAATGAGCTAGATATTTATTAGTGGTTTGATGTCAATTTATGTGTCAAATTGAGTACCATGTATGCAACAGATGATTTTGAACAAAAATATGAAGATAATAATAATTCCAGTTTTTAGATTAATGGATTGTGGGTGGGTTTCGGGCCAACTTGACCATCTGGTTACCCAAGGTTGACCACATTCGGTTTACAACATTCGATAAAATTATTGAGTCAAACCGCTAACTATGGTGTTTCAAAACAATGACTAATAAAACCGGCCGCTTTTATTTTTATTTTTTACCGTTAAAAAATTAAAATCCTTTGTATTTCAATATGTTAAAATGATTAAAAAAAAGGTGTAACATTTTTAAAAATGAAAATAACTTGATTAATAATAATAATAAACCTCTTTGATTTGAACAGTTTATGACAATCAATCTCAACAAAAACTGGACAAGATTGACAAGATACTAAAACGAAAGATAATTTTCATGCTGCAATGTAAATACTCGGTAGTACAACCCATTTACGCATAAGGGGTATAAGCGCAACTAGCAAATCTAAAAAGTAACTAAATCATAATAAGTAATTAGTACAAGTTTCTCAAGTCTTAACCAACATTTGAGTAATTTTAAAACCAAACTGCGCTCTAGCCGCTAGGGGTCACCTTGTGATCCCATTCCAGCTATTACCTAAATTCCTCACCAATTGCCTCACATCATCACCATGTGTTTGGATCTATACACTATCACTCTTAAACACTCAAATGACCAAAATGCCCTTCCACCTTAACCTTCTTTTCCTCTTCTTCTGCATCCGCATCCGCATCCGCCTGAAGAAGTTGCTCTGGCGTGGCCGCAGGATCAAGATCCCAACACCCGTCTGGCAAGTTCAAGCCTTGACCTTTTAGCACACAAGCCGGCACCTGGTGCGAAAACCGAACCATTTCTTTTCTGGGAATTACCCGAACCGCGTTCTTGTTGGGGTTTCTTTGATACACAGTCTTGTACCCTTCTAGTTTAGCCAAAGGTGTCACACACACCCCAACTTTTTCAGAATAATCGTCAAGAATCTCCACCATTTCAAACTGCTTCCTTCCTTTCTTTGACTTTTTATTCCGACCCTCTGACCAGTTTCGATACACCGCCCACACATCGCCTCGTTTCGGGTATATTTTAACACACCCTCCTTTCCCAACATTATTCTCTCTCCCCAAAAGATGAGAAAAAATGTTGACTTGGTCAACAAAGAGAGAATGGGCCAACTTGAAACTTCCACACGATTTATTAAATCCGAACTCAGCATCAGGTTTTGAGTTTAAGTAAGTTATATGAAGCTGAAACGGCTTCACAGATATGACCTGGCGAATCAGGCAATACAGACGGGGCATCCCGTCTTCTTCATCATATATAGCCCATATCTGTTTTGGCTTAAACACTTCCTCAGACCGATCCGTATCAAAATCATGAAAATCAGGATCTGGGACCGTTATCGCCATTGAACTACTTTTCTTGACCGTTTTCCCATTCTTTTCAGCCTTCATAGCAGAAGTGGTTTTCATTTCTTTTAACTTAGCACGAATCACGGTTCGGGCTTTATCAATCAACAACTTCCTTGCATCAAAAGCAGGAGGAATCGAGTAATGCCGGGTCAAAACATCAACCCCGACATTTCCATTCAAATTATTCGAATCTGAATTCGGTTCGGTTTTTAAACCCGTTTCCCCATTTTCAACCTTTCTTTTCTTAGGAGGCCGACCCATTCTAGGAGCTACAATCTCACCGGGGCCCGCATTTAACCTCACCTGGTGTCTCCCGTTAGATTTTTGCCGGCTCAAGTTAGCAGATTTAGCAGGTATCCCGTTAGGATCCAAAGTAGACGAGCCAGAATAAGTATTCCACTGAAACGAAACGGTCCCGGCATACTCATACCCTTGTTGTGTCGGGTGAATAACCGATGACCCGTTTCCTGTAAAACATACTGATGTACTCGGTACATACGGGCCCGCATTATACGCACCATGGCTAGCATGGTTAGCGTAACCATTTTCAGACGTGTACGACCATGGGGCGTAAGTAACGGGAGCCGCACCCGTTTCAACAGCTACAAAAACCCCACGACAATTCTTACACGAAAGTCGCTTATTCACATATTTCCTAAGATACTCATACTGAACGCGACACGAGGTGCACACGGTCCAAAAAGTATCCAATCTTGTAGAAGTTTCAGAAACACCAGAAGCACTATAACCCGATAAGTGCTTATTTCTTTTAGCATCATACGAGCTTCGTTTCACATTATCAGACAACACGGCCCACGCTTCAGACACAAGTTTAAAAGCTTCATCAGCCCCAACCGTCTTGTTTTTGTCAGGATGAAGAAGCACCGCCATCTTCTTATAACGTTTCTTCAGTATCGACTTATCCGCAGACGGATCCAACCCAAGAACCGAGTAAAAATCAACTTCCCGGTTCATATTTACCGTCGCAGCGTATATCTCAAACGTCGCCACCATTTGAGATATACCTTCCAGCTGAGGACACAAAGTCTGCGCCCGTAACGCAAACTGCTTCGCACCCGCAAAATCTTTAACCAAAAACAACTTCTCTGCATTCTCTTTAGCCCTAATTGCTTCCTCTATGTTCGGATCCATCTTCAATATTCAACCCTATAACATAATCCAACATTTGAATAACACATTTCAGTCACATGCAATTAATAAGAGTTTATAAACTTAGTAAACATGTTAATTACAACCTTAATTACAAAACCCCTAAACTAATTTCCCCCAAATGAACATAATTACCATTTCAAGAAACCAAATCTAGGTCAAAAAAGTTCAAATTAAAGTCAAATTGACAATCAAAACACAAACTTTACTCAAATTCAAACAAAACCCACAACGGAAACAGTAAGATCTAAGCTCGGATCAGCAAAAAGTTGAAATCTTGAAGCTTAAAAAACCCTTAAAAAAATTACACATTATACAGTAATTAAAGCCAAAATTGAAAAGCAACTTACTTGAATCAGCATCCAATAGAGAAGTAACAGGATGTGGATCTTAAATCCGTTAGCGGATTAAAGCGGGTTTGCTTCAGATCTACGATGATGATCAACGGGAGAAAGAGCTTAATAACTTTTGTAAAATTAGAAAAAGTGAAAAATAAAAATAAACTTAACCTTTAAATAAATAATAAATTTGTAATTATTTATAGTATAGTATAATATAAATATATATCATTGTTATTAGGGTATTGGGTAGATTTGGTAATTAATTTTTTAAAACAAAAGCAAAAGAGGGATTCCGGCTGCCGGACGGTGGAATGGAATATTCCGACAAGGAGCCTATTAAAGTGAACTATTGAAAATTAGAAATTATTAAAAGTATGTGGTGTAAATACGTGAATAATAAATAAATACATGGTTTAATTTATATGAGATTTGGGTTGTTTTTTGTATTGTATTTTGTAGTTATTTTTAGTGATTTGGAAATTAAAATGGGTGCCGTACAAATCCCACCTACTAAATTAATGTGATTCATTTAAATTTTTAAGAAAAATGTCATTCAGTAATTTGGTTTTATGATTATTTTATTTTTATTTTAGACTTTTCGTAAAAGTGTTGGAATTAAATAGTCAATAAGAAAATTAAAATGTTTTAGATCCACTAAGTTCCTTTTTTAAGAGTATTGAGATGTTTTGAGGGCTTTGAATCATTTATCAAAAAACACAATATGTATGTAACTAACTAATAACATGTGACATGCTAGGTGGTCCGTTCATGTACCTTATATCAAAGATATCAAAACCTCCTAGTGTGAAATTAAGGTTGGTTCTTTTATAAAATCCATAGAATGTAGGTCACATAGAATGCGCACAGGAGCAATCGGCAATTGAGGTGTCAATGAGATGCCCATCGGAGCATTGCCCTGTGACTTTTGAGTGGAAGCGGAAAGCACTCATTGAGTTCGTGAGAGTTTTGTGAAGAGCGGAAGAGATCAAGTAAGGAAACCGAGATCGGGGAACTTGGGAAAACGGAAACAATGTTTATGGGTTTCAATACCAGGTGCAGGATTCCCAATGGGTTTCGGGAAGTATTCTTTTTGATCTAATGCGATAATGTTAAGGTATGTTTGGTTGAAAGGAATGAAATGAAGGGGGAATAGAATGGGAGAATGAATGGAATGGACAAAGGAATGAAATGAATCATTACCATTCCTTTGTCTTGTTTGTTAACATATGAAAATGAAATGAATAATTAATTTAAAAAAACTGAAATGGTGACGGTGACGGTAGCTCTGGAGACGAAAATGGTGGTGGCAGTGACGACGGTGGTGGTGGCGGCGACGGTGGTGGTGGTGGCGGTCAGGCCACGGGGGTGATGGTTATGGTGGTGGTGGTCAAGCGATGGTAGCATTAGTAGTGATGGCGATGGTAGGGTGGTGATGACAAGGGTGGTGGCCAGGCAGTGATAGTGGTGGTGGCGGTTATGGTTGGGTGGCGGCGGTGACAATGGTTGCCGTGGTTATGGCGACGATGGTGGCGGTGGTCGCTTTGGTGGTAAGGTGGTGGTGGCGACGGTGGCGTCAGTGGTGGTGGCGGAGACGGTGGTGGCGACGGAGGTGGTGGTGGTGACGGTGGCGGTGGTGACGGTGGCGGTGGTGGTCAGATGATGGTGGTGGCTATGGTAGTGGTGGTGGTGGTGTTGGCGGTGGTTGTTAGATGATGGTGTTGTTGAGAAAGTAGGTTGAATGAGGAATGGAATGAAAAAAAAGAAAGGGGTGGGAAGAAATGGTTTTGATGGAATGAGATTTCATGTGTAATGGATGATTCCATTCCACTGTGCAACCAAACACCTCTTATAGATTATGTTGATTTCAATTTTAGATGACCTCGAATCAATAAAAAAATATTTATTTTAAAGTTAGCATGGTGAAATTTTTATTTAAGAGGTAGCATCTTTGCAACTCAGAAATTACAACTTAGATATGTTGTCTCGAAAATAAATCAACCATAAACACCGTAAAAAGGAACCCCTAGCTTAATAAAAAAAATCATATTGACTTTAATCATATAAACCACTTGTTGTTATTCCCTCTATTACGGGGTTGTTTTACATTATTTGTTTCTAATTTTATATATTTTTTTGGATTTTAATTTAATTTATTGTAAGAAAGACAATAACATACTTTAGATTTGATAATGAAATTGGTTCACAAATAAATGAGATACTATAACCCGGTTTAAAAGTTATTTAAGTTTGGTAAGACTCATGACACACTTATTTTTTTACTATAAAATTGTTTATTAATTATAACTAATATCTTTTTAAAAAAACTCGGATACTGATTTTTAGTGTATCCATATTTTATAGGATTTTCTATATCAAATATTTGGTAAGATTAATTTTTAATTTATTGAGATGTTATAACTCGTTTAAGGGCTATTTGAGTTTGGTGAGACTCATACCCTTAAATTCGGGTCAAATGCATGAAGCCACTATTTACAAATAATGCGTATGGTAGCTTGAGAGAATGTATGAAAGTTTCATTATTATATATTTAAGATAAAGAATTACGATACGAAACTTAATAAAAAATCTAAAAAAATAAAAAACAAAAAGAAATCTAAATTTAGAGTACATCAAATAACATAAATATGCCATATGCTACATAATAAATATAAATATAAATGTTGGTCTTTGTTTGCTAAAATTAGACGGTGACTCGAACTTTCATATTCTCCAACCTAATTGCCACATTAAATCATGTGGAGATGGTAGGTTTTAGCTTTTAAGATGCTATCATCATCATATAGTAACTAGGTTCTACCACTATTTCCTGAAATTCGATTTAAAAAAACTCAAACTCGAGCCCGAACTAACCTAACCTGAAAAAAGACAAACTCGAACCCGAACTAAAGTAATTTTGGTTGGTTCATGGGCCAGAATTCTTATTTTCAGGTTAACCCAAATAAACTGTTAGTATTAAAACGAAATATATTTTTATGTATAATAGGTTAAACCTTAGCCACTAAGGTTATCAGAATTTGGCCCAAATCGATTGTTCCCTTTCTAAGTATTATGGATATATTTATGACTAAAACCAACCATAATCGAACACTCTAATTAATAGTCACGACAGATTGAATATGCTTATGTTTGGATTTTTTTTATGGTTGGATTTGTTAAAATTTAATTTTTTCTTGGATTGATTTATTAGATATGTTGGTTTATTATTTGTTTATCTACGTTACAACTAAAGAATAATATGTTAGCTTTAACTTTAGCGTTGTAGGTGTTAATATTTTTTTTAGAATACTTAAAACTTGATTAACCTGACCTAATAAAACCTGAACCCAAATAACTCGTCACGACAATGCCTGATAAGTTGGTGATAACTCATCACGAATCTTTCAATATTATTAAGAACGAAGACCACACAAAAGACAATGACTCCAAACTTCTATTTATACTAACATTAACTTATTCCATACTCGAAACTATAATTCCTGACCTACGGGTGCGCGTGGTGCGGTTCGATGTGGTTTTAGGCTAAGCCAAAACTTCGGGTTTTGGATTTTTTGAAACCGTTCGGTTTCAGTTATTTCGATTTCGGTTTTTCGATTTTCAATTTGGTTTTGGTTTTGTCATTTGAGCTTGAAAATTTGAGGCCGTAAAAAAAGTTAGCAAAAAATATCATTAATTTAAGTATAAATAATTTTGTTCATTATTAACTAATAGACTATTACGCATTTAACCAAAAATACATGAGTTACATATTTATTAAATTCTTATATTACTTAAAATAATTAAAAAATATATATAGAAATTTGGTTTGGTTTGGTTTTTTCAGTTTTTATTACATGGAAAACCAAAACCGAACCTTTAGTACGATTTTATAAAAACATAAAACCAAACCGTCGGTTTTTGTTTCGGTTTGAATTTTTCGGTTTCAAATGATTTTTTCGGTTTCTTGCACCCTTACATAATAATACTCAACAAACACATAAGATAAATTCCAACTCAAACTAAAACTCTAATTCTAAATCTAACAATTATATCCACAAACATTATCATAATCATCTCTCTCTCTCTCTCCCCCCCTCTCTCTCCATAAATTTATCTATGATCATTTTCTTTCTTTGTTTAATTATATAACAAAACATAAAATAAATTAAATGAGAAGTAAAGAAATAAAAGAAGAAATTTTCATTTCATATTGGTAGAGGAAAGAAAAGAAGAGGCTTCCACCATGGTATGAATAGGAATGTAAGTTTTTTGTCCCACATTGCTAAATTATAAAACTAGTGAGCTCTTTATAAGAAAAAAAACTCATATGTTAATATTCTTATAAGACAAATCACACCCAGTGGTCCTAGCGGAGGGTGCGAAGCACCCGCACGCGCACACACTTGGGATCGAGATCGGGCGAAGTGCGATGAGCGCAAGCCGCTTAAGGGCCGCCTTAGTTTTTTTGTGGAAAATTACAATTTTTAATAATCCTCCCATCGCGATACGCGACATGTTTAAATTAGTCTCATTGCGTTACGCGATGACGCGACGTTGAAGTTACGCAGACAAGACACATGGTATGCCACGTGGCATGCCTAGGTCTGATTCGGCAATGCTACAAGACTCATCGCGATACGTGTTGGCCTTTTGTTTATAACCATCGCGATACGCGACGGGTTCCAAAGTCAGCTATAAATAGATTGGAAACGGGACGTTCATTCTTGCACCAAATTATATTTTCTCTCTGAAATATCTTATTATATATTAAGAAGATGGTATAATACCCGAGTGATTGTAGCGATATCCTATCCGATTGAAAGAAACTTATATACGTGAATCCAAAAGCTCTGCCTATCAAGGAAGACATTGTGCCATCGTATAAAGTTTCTAATCTCGTGATTATAGTTATGATTATTGGCTTTATACTAATCTAGATATACTACATTGTGTTTAACCTAGGTGATTAATACCAGGAAGCGTTCTTTAATTGTAAACATGCAAGGTGAGACATTCGAGTTTTTGTACAACTCACATTTGCGTGAGATAACTATGGTTCCGACACTGTCATGTTATTTTAAAAACCTATAAAACTCATGGCAGATGTTCTAAATGATTTCAAAAATATTTTTAAAATATTTTAAATATATTACAATGATTAAGTCTCTATAGACTTACGGGATGGTTACTATCGGTATTGTGGAGTTTTGTATACAAGGTTTGCCTACTGGGCTATTACACGTTATTTGTTGGACAAATGTTAGCCAATAAGTAATATGACCACAACCATAGATACGGTCGAGTGACAAATACCTTTTGGTAATTTGTAAGCAGGCAGATGTAAAAACATCTTAATGTTGTAAATGTAAAATGTGTCATTTACAAATGAATACACTCATCAGTATTTCTTGCTGATCAAATATTTTAAATATGTTTCAGGTGACTTGTTAGAGACAAATGAATGATGCATGCGGTCTTCCAGCTTAAATAAGTGGCTTGTCACCAGAATAAAAAAACATGTTTTTGTAAATTAGGGTTTATCCCTATAAAAATTATGTTTGTATCAAAAAGGGTTAAATTCCCACTTTATAATAATACGAATCATGATGTTTTTTTATAACTCTGATCATTTTTTCTAACTACGGTTTTGTTAAAATATCCCGCTGTAAAATAATTTAATAAACACTGATACCTCCAATTCATGTTCACGGCTTCCTCCCAGAGTATAGGGGTCGGGGGAAGTGACAAATTATTTAGCTCTTTTGCTTGTGAATTATTAGGATTAACCCTTCAATGGCGGATACATGTATGATATGATGAACACATCCTATGACGAAGCTAAAAGTGTCTTTTTTTCTTAGCAAGTCCATGGCGTTCTTCTTCGTTGATACGGTAGTCCCTGAGTGCCGGTTTTAACATGTATGATATTATGAACATGCATGATATTATGACCACACACTAGCAATAAGACAGAGATGGTAAAAAGTAATGACAATATAATAGATGAAGAAACAAATTGATTACACCAATTGTAACAGTCCGGGATGGCTTCACCAAGATGATGTCTACTTTTCACCCGACAAGTTACTTGGCCATGCAAAACACGTCTTGATAGGAAAGATACCCTCCTACACATGTCCATATTCTTCAACACATGTAATAGAAATATGGCTAGATACCCTTTGCCTAGGCTGGTGACTCAAAAATCCTACATGCAACAAAGTTAAAAGATTAGCATGAACGATATCGACGAGGTCATACAAGATGTAAGAGTCCCAACTATCAAATAAGATGTCTAAAACGCAAACTTAACTCACGTGTCATGATTAGGTATGAAATCGGTACCAGCACTGGAAATCACCAAACAAGTGTATCGATATCGAAAATACTTAGTACGGTAGCTATTTGGTACGATACCGAAGGCAAAAATTCGGGAAAATACCAGCACCACACCGATCCTGAAATCTCAAAAAATCGATACCGAATTGGCACCGATAGAACCTGATTCGGCATCGACATCGATAGGTACTCGGTATTATTTTCTCATCCCTAATCGTGATTTGTGTAAATGGCAACATGCCCGAAGGTGAAGATATCAATCGGACCAAAGGTGGGTGACTTAGAATGGAAAACCACATTTCTTTAGGTACCAAAAGTTAGGGTCAAGTTATTTTATAAATGAGGATAAAAATAAGAATGATAAGAAAATTTACAACCACACAAAAAAAACCCCTAAAAGAGTATAAAAATATCATAACTCAAAATTTAATAAAAAACGAATAAAATAAAAACAAAAAAATGTTTCCACCATCTTCCTCCGTTTAAAAAAAGGACACAATGTTGAGGGAAAAAAATCTTTGTGTCGTTTTGTTTATCATTGTGTTTATTTTCGTCATTAATTGTGTCATTTTTCATTAACATTGTGTCTTTTTTTCTTGACATTGTGTTATATTACTCAACATTATGTTATATTTTGTTCGGCATTATGTTTTATTTTGCAATATATTGTGTCTTTTTAGTTACAGTTGTCTTTTGTTCATTTTCGTCATTGTGTATTTTCGTCGTTTTTAGTGAGAATGATGGAGGAAGCATTTGATTTTTTTTTTAAATGATTTTTTGTGTGACTACAAATCATTCTCACACTTCTCATTTTTGTCTTGCTTTATATTATAAATTTTTCCCAAAAAAATATCAAAGATCATGTATCCAAAACATAAACATTAAACAAGGTAAAGGTAATTAAAGACACGTATTTTACTTTACAAGTTATAAAAAATAGAAAAAATATACGTTTAACAGGTTTTAGATATTTTTTAAAGAAAACTTTATTAAAACAAAACATACACCAAACCCATAAAGAACAAAAAAGGCTAACCTCTCCACGGAGAGACTAGAGGAGCACAACCAAAACCAACAAAACAATTACATAAGGGCATAATTGCACCAAGTAGGCCAATCAACTAACCTTTTCTTTAATATGTTGTTTAACCAAAGAAAACCCAAAATTCTAATATATCCCATAATCTTTTTTATCTTGATCTCTTTACCTTCATATAACTTTTCATTCCTAGCTTTCCACAACCGCCAACATCCGATAATTATGATGCCTTGGACAATCTCCTTTTCCTTAACCCCCCCTCCCGGTGCATGGATATGAATTTCCAACAAATCTTTCACTGAAAATGCAAAAAATTGAGGAATCTTACACCATTAACTCACTTTTTTCCACACCATAACAACGATTACACAACCGGTGAATAAATGGTTGACCGAGTCTTCACCCTCACCACAAACAATACAACTATGATCTTCCACCTTTATGTTCCTTTTTTCTAAATTATCCACCATTGGAAGCCAATTCAAAACCGCCCTCCACGCGAATATATTACATTTAGTTGGGACCCAATCACTCCACTTCAAAACGTAATTGGCATTCCCTGTACTATCCTGGACCAAACAATTTCTCACCGACTTGACCGAGTATTCGCCGGACGGATGAGCAAGCCATTTAGCATTGGAGCACCCTCTAGCCATTATAAGAACCTTAAAAATATTCTCCCATTCCATCAGCTCCACCTGTGTTGATGGTCTCCTCACCCAATTCCATCCCCAATTAATAATATTATCATGCCACCAAATCCTTTCCTTGATTTTACACTTCTTTTTCTTTTCCAATTTAAAGAGGTTAGGGAAGCTATCTTCCAAAGTTGCAACCCTAAACCAAAGATCTGTCCATAAGCAAATTTGATCTCCAACTCCTACTTCCTCTTTAATCATATTTATGAGTTTAACACCCCCCAAACGAAGCTCATATAAAGTTTTGGCAACCCTCTTCCAAGAGCCTGCATATTTCTTATTAGCAGGAACAACTCCTTCCCAACCTTTAGCTTTATGAATCCCCTCAACTACTCTCTTCCATAAACTGTTTTTTTTTTTCAGTTTTGAGTCTCCAAGCCTATTTCGTCAGAAGGGAAACGTTTGCCACCTCTAACTTACATAGTCCCAGCCCATCCATCTTTTTTTGGTGTAGCTACCCGGCCCAAAGCAACCCAGTGTATCATCATCATCATCATCATCATCGTACTCAGTATATCCCACCAATAGCAAAGCTATGTTAGGGTCTGAGGAGGGTAAGATGTAGACAGCCTTACCTCTACCCCATAGGGATAGAGAGGCTGCTTCCGGTGAGACCCCCGGCTCGATAGTAGTTTTGCATCAAGCCTTGGACATAAAGCACATAGCACTCAATCATCGGGATACCGGCTGATTGGTGCATGTACCGTCGTCTTTCGGCTATCAACGCCACCACATGATGCCTGATTAACCTTCCGCCACTTTTAACGTTATTTTCACGAGATTAGTAAAATAACGTCAAAATTAGTGCAATTTCACTTTTGCCCACCCGAGGGTTTACACATATATACATAATATGCGCGCACCTCAAGCAGGGCGTAAAGCAACCCAGTGTATCTTTTTGGAATTTGATGACCCGCCCCAAAGGAACCGCTTGATCATGCCTTCTAGTTTTTCTACTACTTTTATAAGGGCTTGAAAAAGAGACTAGTAGTATAGCGGAAGACTTTCTAACACCGCTTTAATAAGGGTAATTCTCCCTCCGATAGATAACGAGTGAGCTTTCCAAAGAGATAATATTTCTTCAAATACCCTTATCACCGGGTCCCAATTAGAAGTCATGTTCATGTTTGCTCCCACCATAATACCGAGTTATTTGAACGGAGCGAGCTCGCTTTACAACCCAAAACTTCTACCATATTGATGATCTCCCTCTCACTAACCTCGCAACCATAAAGTGTATATTTGAAGAAATTAATCTTTAGCCCTGCACATAACCGAAAGCATCTGAGAATTCTGGTCACGTTTCTAAGGTTATCGTTGGATCATTCACTGGCAATCATCGCATCATCCGCGTATAAAAGGTGAGAGATAACCGAACCCTCGTTAGGTAACTGAAGGCCTTTCATAATTCCCACATCACATGCTCTAACCACCATACAAGACAACGCCTCCATTACAATAAGGAAAAAGAAGGGGGACAGAGGATCTCCTTGCCTAATCCCTTTAGAGCACTGAAATTTGAACGTAGGAGAACCATTAACCAAAACCGCGAAACGAGCCGAAGAGAGAACTCCTTGAATCCATCGACACCACCGATCCGGGAAACCCATTTGTCTAAGCATTAATAGAAGGAATTCCCAGTTGGCATTATCATAAGCCTTTTCAAAGTCTAATTTAAGAAAAAAAGATCTGATCTTTCTCTTATTCATCCATGCTACCACCTCATTACCTATCAAAGGCCCATCCAAAATAGCTTTACCTTTAAGGAACGCTGATTGATATTCTGAGATAACCGACTCAATAACCTTTTTCGTCCGATTAGCCAAGACTTTAAAGATCATCTTGCTCACAACCCCAATTAGATTAATAGGCAAATATTCATTTAATGTACTCGGATCTTTGTTTTTAGGGACTAGCGAGTTTAAGGATGAACCACAATCGCTACTTATAACTCCGTGTTCATGGAAGTGGGAGAAAATCTCTGTAATGTCTTCTGCAAAAAGTTCCCATAAATGCTTTATAAATTTAAAGTTAAACCCATCAGGCCCTGAAGCTTTATCACTTCCACAACCATACACAGCTTCTTTTATTTCTTCTCGAGAAAAAGGAGCAAGACAACAAAGCTTCTGAATAATTGAGCATTTTGACTCCTGGACATATAAACCCCGGATGCATCTGGACCTCTTCTTTAAATTTGTTTATGAAGAAACCAAACACTTCCTTTTTAATCTTTTCTGGCTTCTCGCACCATCTCCCGTGTATAACCAAACCTCGGATTACATTTTACATTTTTCTAGTATTAATCAAACGATGGAAGAAGGCAATATTTTCATCGCCAAGAATTAGATTTAACTTTAAGAAAAAAAATATATCAATATTGTCATTACTACTTTGAATAAAAGAGGTAACCGAATTGTTAACTTTCACTTCAATTTTTAGATGTGAAAAACAAAATTATGCACATAATAAAATTATTAAACGCAAATGAGCTCCGGGCTGGAGACCGCAAAAGTGTCAAGTTTGAATCTGATTTCAACTAAGTTTTTCGTAATGGTCCTTAAGCAGTGGGGTTTTCCCATAACAGGTGGAGATGGTGATTTTAGATTACCCAGTGTTGTTTTCGATCGTGGACATATATAGTCGTCTTTAATCATTGTGTTAGTCAAGATAGCAAAACTTTATTCATCGGAGACTAGTAATAATTAAAAAAAATTGTTAAAACTTTCATGAAAAAGTCAATAACTTTGTTAAATCAAATGATCAACTTGTAAGTTGTAACTAAACTATTTTTCTTGTGTAAAAGTCATAAATTTGACTAAATATATTTTCTAAATAATGACTTGGCAACTCATAATTAGTCAAAATTTAATAAAGTCACATCGGCAACTTTTTATATAAAAAAAATATAATAACATCTTATTTTAACCAATGTAGAGTTCGAAACTTATTGTTGATCCTTTTCTAAAGCGTACATTATATACAAACATAAAAACTCTTGTAAAAAAATCAATTTTTTTGTATATACTCCTCCATCCCATTTTAATTGTTCATTTTTTCATTTTTGATTGTCCCAATTTAAATGTCATTTCTATACATATAAATTCAATTTTCAATTGTGCCCTTACTATTACATATGCTAGTAGTGGATTTTTTAGTCAAGGAAGAAAAATGGTTTTTAGCCATAATAACTTAAAGGACATTATTGTCATTTTACAGCTCATTAAATAAAATGATAAAACATTTCTTAATTTGTGTGTTTTGGGTCTCATGACATTTAAAATGGGACGAAGGGAGTATTTACAAATCGAACAATATGTACACAGGTTGAACTCTAAAAGTAGGCTTTGTCTCATGGAGGGCTATTTTTAATAGGCTACCGATGTCCGTGGAGTTGGCGAAATGGAATATTTTGATTGGTCCATTGATGTGTCCGGTATGCGATGTGGAGGAGGAATTAGTATGTGATTATTTCTTGTGTGCTGGCGCAAATAGTTTGGAGATAGATCAAGGTATAAGTAACTACCGATTTATGCCTTTTTGTGCTAGGGGGTTTGGTGGATTTGCATAAGCACTCGACATTCCCTAAAGACAAAGTTAAAGTGTTCCACGCGGTGTGTTTGATGTCGATTTGGTGTAAATGAAAGAAACAAAACGTGTTATTCCATAACGGAACTCCGATACACGTGATCGTCTTGGTGGAAGAAATATAAACGATAAGTTATATTTGGACAAAGAATTGATCTAAAAAGATTGGCCTATCGTGGAAGGATCGATACAGGTTTCGAATATAATTTATGTATGTGCTCGTTTATTTCGTAGGTGTGTGGGACGTTTTTTCTAGCCCATTGCTAGAATTTTTAATAAAATATTGTTTTGTGGGTCGTTAGAAAAATATATATACACAGGTTGAATATCTTTTTTACATCGTTTTAAATTTTTTCATATCATTAAATTAAATCTACTTAAATATAAGAAATAACACTCCTTATAAAATTAGTGTCTACACTGTACAAGCAACAACCCTAATTCGGTGTCCACAAGCAAGAAGCCCATGAGGCCCAATAACGTACGGCTGAGATCTCATCACACAACACGACTCATTCTCCATACGCCTATATATATCAGTCTTCACAATTAGGGTTTCATATAATATCTCAATCATAACCGTCATATTTTTCATCATCATATTTTGTAACTACATTTTTGTTTTAAAGATTCAGTAATAGTTTATGAAATGCTACATTGTACCAAGAGTAAGGTCGATTAATACCTTGCTTTTGATTGCCAAATCGGCTGTAGCTAAATCAATTCAGAAGTTTTACTGGCCGGTTGTCGTTATTTCCAGTCGATAAATCTGCTTACCGAACTTCATAAATTTATTAATTATAATAATAATGTTTGTACGAGAAGGTATTTTAGAATGAAATCGGTCGTTTAATTTGGGCCTTTTGAATATTATCTTCTCGAATAGAAAGATAATAATCGTGTCACCATCCAGGCAATATGTTTTCTTTTAGATCCGGTAGTATTTTGCGTCTATCGGTGACTACACTTTAAACCCATCACTAGAATTCGTTTTATCCCCTGTTTGCCCACCCTTTGGTTTTTTGCATTTTGAATGAATAAAAATACACGTAAGAACGGGTTATGTGTAGAATTTGGATTGAGACATAAAACAAAAATAGCTTAGTTGCCTTAGGACATATGTAAAATTGTTGAACCACTTGCCTTTTTGCATTATGAATAAATTATTGGAGACTAAAATTAGACGGTTAAAAATTTTGTTTTTATTGACAACGTTTAAAGTTAAACTAAGATTGAAAAGATTATAAAATATTAACCAATCAAATAAATTTAATACTCCTTACACACCAACTTTCTTCGTATTATGTTTAAATGTCAAATCATTTTAGAGGAAACAATATGACTTCACTCTTTGGATTTTAAACATTTGGTTGTACCATCTTTCTTTTCGACACAATTGTGAATAGTAAAACTGTTAAAAGTTGTAACACTCTAATTTCAACTTGTTTTTTCGTTTTTCAGAAAACTCCATTAGTTTTGTGGCTCGGTTTAGAGGCCCATGCCAAGTTATATATTTAATATGGTCTCTGTCTTTTTTGGGAAACGAGTTCATGGAATTGGCGAAAAAGAACTTTTCAATTGGTCCATTGATATGTCATGTATGCTATGCGGAGGAGGAAACGAGTAGATTGTTATGTTAAAATAGCCAAGACGAGTTACTATTTAACTACTCGTATAGGAATGTTAACAAGGTAAACTAAACACGAGTTAACTATAAATAAATTACTCGTATGGGTAATGTAAATCAGCTAAACTTATCAGAACGAGTTAATTACTAATAAAATACTCGTATCGGGAATGTAAACAAGGTAAACTAGTCATGACGAGTTAACTACATATGAACTACTTGTATGCGTAATGTTTACCAGGTAAACTTATTGAGACGAGTTAATTACCACTAAAATTCTTGTATAATGAATGTAAAGTAGTCGCTGACCAATATCTACTCGTAACGACTAGTTGACCAAACAAACTAACCATTCCGGTTAGTGTTTTGTAAAACAAGCCAGTTTGATGCATTTGGTAAACAAACTCATCGTCGTGGACTCGTGGTTAATTTGATAAGCTACTTGCGACTCTTAAGGTTTTAGAATTTGCTCGACGAGACTAAATGATATCTTATTTACTCGTGAGCGTTGATTATGAGACTTCAAACTTATTTAATCTTCACGAGTAGATGATTAGTGCAACTAGTCGTTATGGTTAGTTCATAGATACGTGACAAGTTTTAATTGGTTATATAAACTATCGTGGTTAATCATAAACTATTCGTCACGACTAGTTTATAATACCTATTTTGAAGATTTGTTGAAAATGACACCTAAAATCTAAAAAACGTATTCATAAACGCCTATTTTAGAAATTTTCCCTACAAAGAATATCTTTCAATGTAAGCAATTTAGTATAAACAATTTAATTATGGATTTGGTTAAAATATTATACTATTTTTTTAACATTGTATATTTCTTGCATACAAATACCAAGATATGTATGTTTTCATGCATAAAATACCACCAAACTAAAAATTTCATATGTTTTTATTAACATTTAATGTTCCCTACATAGGTTAGGGGTCCATAATATATAACTTTATAACCTATACTTCAAGGGCGAAGCTTTCTTATGGCCTCATCTTCCGTGTTTTTGTTAAAATTTCGTTACTGTTACACTTTAACGTTCTCATGTGCAAGTTATACAGTTGTGTGTAGGAGACAAACAAAAATATTAGGAAGGACGAATAAAACAGTATTTCTATCATTTTAAACTTTTCCTATAATGACAAAATGAATGATTAATGTAGGAGACAAACAAAAATATCAGGAAGGACGAATAAAACAGTATTTCTATCATTTTAAACTTTTCCTATAATGACAAAATGAATGATTAATATTCTTTTGCATGTCCCAGTTATATCTGTCTCAATATTTACATTATATATTATGTGTGCTTGTTCATTTCAAAACCTATAATATATTGAGATACATTTCTACTGGAGTGACAAAGGGGATATATTGTTTATTGTTCTTTTAGTTAAATCCAGGGTCAGCTCTGAGCAATCGAATATTTTTTGGGTAAAGGTCAAAAACGAAATTTGTTTTGGATCTTAAGTAAATGAACATTTTGTTGGGTTTAAACAATTTAATTTTAAATGAGCTTACTTGATTATTGATTATGCTTTTGAGTTGTGTAAAAACTTTTGCATAAAAATAAGTTTAAAAATGTCTTAAATAAGACTAGAACCTACAATCTTTGGTTAGATGTCATACCCTTTTGCTACTAGACGAAGCTAGTGGTTATGTAATTGTGTTGAAACATTGATTATACATATTTTTTTCATAAAAATACATATAATTTAAAAAAATCTGGTCTAGCAAGGGTGTCGGGCCTTTAGCCGTCGACTACCCTGCCACCCTCTGAGGTTGGCCATGGTTAAATCTAGCATATTGTTACCCAAACATTTACAATAAACAAAATAACTTTTTATATACAAAGAATGTAATTACAGCTGCAAATATGTTGCATTTAAAGAAATTGTTAGACTAAAATAGTTAGACAAAGTTATAAAAATATACAAAGAATATATTTTTATATACAAAGAAATGTTATTAGTTAGACAAAGTTAGGAGGGCGAAAATGTGAGACATCTTAGACTGTAGTTTTAGACCAAAAATATATGGTTTTTCCTCCTTCCGTAATCCGTATTATTAAGGGGGTGTTTGGCCTTGCTTTTTTAGCAAAGCTTATAGTTTTTTTAGCCTTTTTTATAAAATAAGCTTCATTTGATGTTTGGTTTAGCTTTTTTAGCTTAGGCTTATAAGCTTATATAAGCTAATTTGTAGAAGCTTATTTGAAGATGGTTTTTTAGCTTATTTGTAGAAGCTTATTTGAAGATGGTTTTTTAGCTTATTTGTAGAAGCTTATTTGTTTAAAGGGGTAAATTACTCATTTGCCTTCAAATGGTGATGGATTAATAATATTGAAGTAACTTATTACTATAACAAATTAAAAATGGTGGATTTAACAACTTGTAGAATATAAGCTAATCCAAACACTTAAAAAAAGCTTATCAAATGATATAAAATAAGCTATAAGCTTCAAAAAGATATAAACATAAGCACAAAAATATAAGCTAGGCCAAATACCCCCTAAAGCTAAAGAAAAACATGAGGAATCTTGAGATATAAAAAAAACAAGCACTCTCCAATCTCCATAGTCTCATTTATTTGCAACATTCAGATTCTGGGCCACGGGCTGAAACAGTTTTGGCATAATATTTCTTGCACTTTTGGCCTATTAGTCGAATTTGTTTGTTTATTTTTTATTTTTTTCTTCATGTCCAGAAGTTTTAGTCTAATTCGTCGTTTTTTTGTGTGCTAGTGTTTTTGTCTATTTTAAATAGGTAAAGTAGACGTGCTGGTTTTAACTAGTTGCAGTGGTAAGCCTGATCCAGATTTAAAACTTAGCCTCTTGTGGTAACTGGTAAGTGTTGGAATAACAATGCTTATAAGTTTAGGTAATCCTTTGTTTAGATAGTAATCAAGATTATCCAACTTGTAATACCATTTGTTTATTAAAGATGATGAATATATGAATTATATTATGTTATAGTGGTTATCAATCATACAAGCAAAACTGGTCAATAAATTCATCCAAGGATGCAAGCATCAAAGATTACTGTACAAGATCAAGATTGAAGACCACAACACAAATGTTTGTGAACCAAGATAGATTTTAAATTAGCCTTAAACAAGATAAGAAGATTTGTATATTAAAGAATTTTTTATAAAATCATGATGTCTTTTAAAGTTTAACTAAAATCTTGTTATAAAATCAAAAGATTTATAAAATGAGAGAAATGAATTTGAATTTCCAATAAATGATAGGTGGAGCTTACATTATGAGGAATGTCTTCGAACTGATATTTATTGAAGACATTAAACATTTTAAAAGGGTGTAAGCAAAAACCAAAATGGAATGTCCATGCTTTTCAAAATACAAAAAGTGAAATTATATTGGCGAGCACTCAAAAGTTTGAGCTTTGAAAATAATTTTAAAATGGCTTAAACATATGAAAAAAATGCTACAATATGAATATGGCTTAAACATTTTAAAATCGACCCCCAGATCGACAGCCCACTCTTTCTTTTTTGTTGTGTCGTAAGTTACAACTCGTAACTTATAAATAAATGTTTTGTTCAACTCATTTTCTCACCCATTTTCAACATTTTAACATTCAAATCTAAATAATCTCTCACTTGTTTCCTTCATATTTGCACATAAAATTGAAGAAGAAATATCAAGAAAACAAAAGGAGAACAAAATAGAAGAGTTGTGTTACAACTTACAACTAAACATTCTAATTTCATTCTTGTGTTGTTCGTGTGAAGTCATCATATTGTACTAGAGATTAATTTGTGAGGGGGTCACAAAAATTGTATGGTGATTTGTGAGAAAGGTAATTACCATTTCTTTAGATTACTAAAAGTATAGAAGGTGATCACTACCTTGGATTATTAAACATTCGTATAACGTGATCACTATTTTTGGAATAATGAAATGTTTGATGTACCGATGATCTCTTATGCTCAAGTGTAACATTAGTTGAGCAACTCTTGATTGGAGAATTAGGAAGATGATGCAAAGTGGATTAATTAACATCAACTTGAACCTCTAAACATCGGTTTTGTCATTTATATTTCTTTAATTCTTACTTATTGCATACCTAAGTTCTTGAATTCTAAAAAAAGTTTAACAAGAAGATGGAGATCCTTAATCAAAGAAAATTTAAGAAAATCTATTCACGCACCATATATGTTTTTCTACAGTAAAACTATTCAAAATATTAAAAAAACACTCGGTATTTAACTTTTAACGTGTAATACCAAATATGTTTTTACTATAAGTAATAACTTAGCTGATTGTTGTTGCATAGTAATTCTGTCACTAGCAACTAATTGAAGTTTTAAACATTTCTAAATCGGATACTATATTATTAAGATAAATGGTTTTACCGTTCATAAAACGTATAAATGGTTCTATGATAATAATAAATTAACTAACCCAACCCTCCTTTTCATGTCTCACAACTCTCTTAGTTGAACACACCATCACAACCCAACTCTCGTATGTCATGTATTATGTAGACACTTGTGTTGGAACTCCTGTTGCAACCTAGTACAACAACCAACCACTCATCGATTTCATCTCTTAGTTTCAAATTTCATCAACTTCGAACGTTCACTCATCTCCGGTCATTCGGTTGAAGCATGACCTAACCAACATTAGTTGTTTCTGAATTTCTGGTTTGATAATGAAAGACAAATGGATAATTACAAAAGGTGAGGCAATTGAATAGTTTGGTCCCCTCAATCTTCCAACTATTTCTTTCTCCATGTTTAAAGCTAGCAAGTTTACAAATGAACAGTTAAAAGTGAGATATGATCAGACCACATCTATAAATCCTTCACGTAACCTATCTAATATCTAATTATCTTTTTATTCCTAATTAATGATACGTGTGATGATCCTTAAAAACTTCAACATATAATTTCAAATAATAAAAATAAAAATAAAAAAATAGAAATGTGTTTGCTTATCAAAGGAACGTACACTAGTACACTACTAATTATTGGCAAATCAGACACAAAAAAGTAAAAAAAAAAAAACAAAACAAATCTAAAGTTGACTTTTTCTCCTACAAAACATCCACTACAAGAGTCAAACATTCACGGCCTCACACAAAAACTTAAGCGACGTCGTACCACCGCCGTCAACCACCGCACCATCACCCAACAACCTCTCATAATACTCCACACAAAACAAAGACAATGACATCATCTCCACCTCATGCCGGCCCCACCCACCACCACCACCGTCACTCCTCCGCCTCCTCTTCAGCCGACTGACCACCGGCCGAACACACATTAAGTACAACCTCCGGTAGCCACCCAACGCCACCACCACCGACCGTATTTCACCAGACGGCCGCACTGCCAGCTGCCGGAAGCATAAACTTTCCCATAACGAATCATCCCGAACCAACGAACACCATTTGCGACACACGCATGCGGCCGCACTTAATGAACGGCCGTCTAGGCGTTGCAACACTTCGATTAATATATCGTCATGATCGTTTATAAAATTATAATTATAAGTATATATGGTCATTGATGATTAAGAATAATAATAATGTTGTTGCTAGGCAAGAAAAATGAGAGTGAGATGTGAGGGTATTTGTAATGTAAGATATGAGGTCGAATAATAATAATAATAATATTTGAGTGGAGGTTGAGTGAGTTGGTATAGACGTGACAGGGGGAAAATGACAAGCCGCAAAACTCCAAGGGGTGTGGGGGAACAGTGATAATTGATTAGGGGCTCTGTTTAATAAATATGGGGTTGATTAGATTTAGGGTATATACTTATAGGACTCGTAGGGCGTTCAATAGATGATCCAAAAATAGTCAAAGTTATATTCTATTACACTGCCCACATTTTATTATTTTAATTCTTTCTTTTGTTTCGTTTACTATAATTACTGTTCTACGACTTAAGGGAAAAAGTTTACCCTTTCGGGAAAACACAAACGATTTGTATAAAGTTAATAGTAAATGAAGATTATAATTTCTTAGATTTTATCTTGGATGCATGGGTGGAGCAGTAAAAACCAATGTTTTAAAAACATGTATTTTATTTGTAACAGATTGGGCTAAAAAATGGTACAAACGGTTAAACTGGGTTATACCGGGAGGTTCAACCGGTTGAATAGTTTACCTTATAAATTCCTATAAATTCAACTTCAACTCCAAAAGTAACCCAATAGTACATGATTCCATAACAAAAAATATTCCATAGTTAATCTATATTAAAAAAATAATACAAAGTCACTCAATTTTAAAAAAATAGTTCTAAAATTTACACGTTTGATTGTTAATTGTTCGGTTAAAAATAATCTTGGAAAAATATGGCTCGTAAATATCAAAAATTTCTCGTACTTAAAACCGGTTTGCCGGTAAAAACCGGTATTTTAAAAAAAACCGCCGGTACGACGTTCTAGCAAACCGGCCCAAAATATCGGCCTACTGCGCGAAATCCGGTTTAACCGGTTCAACCGGCCGGTTTAAAACCGGTTTTTAAAACACAGGTAAAAACGAGTTTGGGCTGATTTTTAATTCTATGCTTTGACTTTTGTTTATGACCAATTAATGCATAAGTTATATTGTGTAACGATATAATATTATATGCACACACGTACGTACTGTTTATTTAAATATTATAACCTTTAATATTATACTATTATGTTATCATTTGAGTTTGACATCAAAACTTGAGCTTAACTTTATCATTAAATAGTTTTATTTTAGGCTCAGGTTTTTATGGAGGAGCTAGTTTAGACTCACCTCATGTTAAGTTTTTTATAAATATAGTTTTGAATTAGTGAAGAGGTAGGTCCCAGCAGAGCCCAGTTGAACCCGCAAGACTCACCTTGAAGAGGGACGTCTGCGCAGAAACCAACTGGATCCGCAGGACCAACCATGCTCAGAGACGTGACGTCCTTACGCGCAGTACGCAAGCTGTTCCCGCAGGAAATGCCTCCCAATGGTGAAGGACTCCGCCTGTTCCCGCAGCTTCGGATACAAGCCATCAGGGAAGGCCACCCGCGCAGCAAGGCTACACGCACAAGGCACTTAGCTCTCAATCACTCAGTGTCACCTGAGGGAATGAGCAAAGCCGGGGACAATCCCGCACAAGGGCGGGAGGGGGAATACTCCCGCCCAAATAAGCCAGTCCGTACGATACGGGAAGATCTTCTGTACTGTACCTGACGAGGTATGGGCAAAAGATCTGACTAAAGATACGACAGCTTATTGACAACAGTATGGCGAGCAGCATGCTCCTGTACTGTATGTCACTATTAGCCGCTGCCTACTCACCAACTACTGCCATACCACGTGCATAGCCGGCAGTTGGTGGAAAGGGAATAGTACACAGCAGGCCTGGTCACTATCAGCCGCTGCCTACCCACCAACTACCAGCAGGGCACGTGCGTAGGCCACAGTTGGTAGAACAGGAATACTTTTCAGCAGGCCACACCTCCTTGGAAACCTACATTCGGCTATAAATACCACAAATGGTATGACCATCTCATCTTATCATATCTTATTATATTATACCTAATATCTGCTCTAGCAATCTCTTAATATACATTTATATTTAAAGAGCAATCTAGTCTGATTCTCACGCCGGAGGGTGGTCACAAGGAGGAACCCCCCCTTCTCAGTGACAAGCTCACGGTGTCTGTTTTGCAGGTTATCAGAAGAACCATCTTCTCTGGGTCTAACCCCTCGTGGGAAACATCTATCTAACCCCCAGGTTACCCGTAATCTGCCCGGGGTCCGGTTAGTGTTTCTTCATTGGCGCCATCCGTGGGACCAAAAATAGAACTTCATTTTTCTCCAGTTTTTTCAAACTTCTAAGATGGTTAAAGAAACTCCGGTAACCACAACCCCAGCTACTGGGGGGAATACCGGCTACACAGTCTTTACAAACACTACCCCGGTTACCCAAGCCGGGGCAAGTGAAGTAAATATTACGAACACTACCCCAGTTACCCAAGCTGGGGCAAGTGCAGTAAATAATCGCTCACTGGGACTCACCGATACCCCGTTTGAGAAACGAACAAGACTCCCCCGCCAAACTCTCGATGAAGTTAAGGCATGGGCGGAGGCACGACAAAAGGAATTCCAAGCTGAGTTGGACGAACGCTTGCGTTCCGTCCAACAGGCCGACGAATTCGAATACTTGGACGATGACTCGGAGGAATCCGACTCCGACGCGAACCCTCGCCATAGGGCAAAAGGGAAGCGTAGGGAAACGGGCTCCCAACCGACAATGCATTTTGGACAAGCCTTCAAACCAAAAAACACAGGTGGAAGTCCACGTGACTTCTCCAAAACATTCAGACCAAACGTTGCAAATGCGGGAACGTCTAAATTTGCAAAGGACATTGCGGAAGCAATCGCCCCAAAAAGTGCCAAACAAATGTCCAGCATAGGCACATATGATGGTATATCTGACCCAGATGATCATTTGAACAGATTCATAGCGGGGGCAACCGTCAGTAGTTGGACGGAACCTACGTGGTGTTACATGTTCCAAATGACGCTAGTGGGGGCTGCTAGAGCGTGGTTCGATCGTCTACCGGTCAACCACATCTACGACTGGGCAGACTTCCAACAGAAGTTTAGCCAACACTTCAGCCAGCAAAGAAAGTATACCGAGGAGCAATGGACAATCCTCAAATGCATTCGAGAGGAAGATGAATCTTTGCTAGACTTCATCACTCGCTTCAACTCGAAGAAGCTAAGTCTGGGTAACATTAGCGAAGATCTTGTTCGCGCCGCTTTTATTCAGGGCGCGAATGACCCAGAGCTCATCCGCACCTTAACGGGTAAAGATGGCATGCCATCCACATGGGATGCCATCATGACAGCAGCTAAACGCTTTGCGGAAACGGAGAAGCAACTGGGTAGAGATCTCCCACAGAGCACAAACCTCTACACCCAGAAAACAAGGGAAGACAACGTCCTTACCGCCCGATTAAACAAAAAGCGAAAGCTAGGCATTTGGCAGTCAAGGGTAAACTTTGACAGCTCATCCGGCTTGCAACATCGGTTAGGCGGAAGGGATAACGTACAGTCAAACAAGAACTCCAGATGGACGCCGCTCACCAAAAGAGTCACCGAGATATTCGCCACTGAGGAGCTCCCATGGCCAAAGCCTCCAATAATCCGACATCGTCACAATGCTGATCGGAGCAAATACTGTGACTTTCACAGGACAAAAGGCCATAACACCGAAGAATGCATAGACGTAAAAGACATGGTCGAAGCATTTGTCAGAGATGGGACGCTCGCGCACCTCGTGGCGCAATGAACGCTGAGCAGGCGGATGCGTGTAGAACCCCATCTGGGGAAAACACGAATAAAAATTCCAGCTTCAATGTGGAGACTACATGCTGCGTAAAGAACGAGATCCCGAACCAGGTGCGTATCGGCTCGATGGCACTCCCATCCCAACAACATGGAAGGGAGCTCAATTACACAGTTTGCATGTAAATCAATTCCAAATTTGTAAAGAAAAGGCCAAGAGCCACTTCTAATGGAAATGATTCTCCTTAAAACATCGACGCTGATGATTTTACATTTATACTTTTATGAACTATCAACACGGATATGCCGGTTTTCACCGCATAATTACGTGAAAAGTCGTTGCATGGGGAAGGCGGCAAAACCCGCATAAACCCAAAAAACGGCAAACCTTCACGCAGGTCAATTGAAGGGGAAAAGTTCAGTTATCCCATCAAATGAAAGTGCCGGTCTATCCGCATGAATCATGATAGAGAAAACTGAACACTAACCTATTAACAACCGCGCGTCGAACGGTTAATTTATTTAACACTAATATGCCGGTTTTCACCGCATAATTACGTGAAAAGTCGTTGCATGGGGAAGGCGGCAAAACCCGCATAAACCCAAAAAACGGCAAACCTTCACGCAGGTCAGTTGGAGGGGAAAAGTTCAGTTATCCCATCAAATGAAAGTGCCGGTCTATCCGCATGAATCATGATAGAGGAAACTGAACACTAACCTATTAACAACCGCGCGTCGAACGGTTAATTTATTTAACACTAATATGCCGGTTTTCACCGCATAATTACGTGAAAAGTCGTTGCATGGGGAAGGCGGCAAAACCCGCATAAACCCAAAAAACGGCAAACCTTCACGCAGGTCAGTTGAAGGGGAAAAGTTCAGTTATCCCATCAAATGAAAGTGCCGGTCTATCCGCATGAATCATGAGAGGAAACTGAACACTAACCTATTAACAACCGCGCGTCGAACGGTTATTCAAAACAGAGTTTCTAACAAAAGGATGAGGAAAACCTACACGCAGGTCAGATGTAGGTAAAGTTTAGCCATCCTACTAAGTGCAAGTGACGGTCCTACCCGCACAATCACGAAAGAGGAAGCAAAACTTCAACCTATTATCTACCACGTTCAAAGGTTAACTTATCCTAAACACTTAGAAATTTCAAAAAAGGATGAGGAAAACCTACACGCAGGTCAGATATAGGTAAAGTTTAGCCATCCTACTAAGTGCAAGTGATGGTCCTACCCGCACAATCACGAAAGAGGAAGCAAAACTTCAACCTATTATCTACCACGTTCAAAGGTTAACTTATCCTAAACACTTAGAAATTCCAAGAAAGGATGAGGAAAACCTACACGCAGGTCAGATATAGGTAAAGTTTAGCCATCCTACTAAGTGCAAGTGACGGTCCTACCCGCACAATCACGAAAGAGGAAGCAAAACTTCAACCTATTATCTACCACGTTCAAAGGTTAACTTATTCTAAACACTTGGAAAATTGCTAATTTAAACTAAAGTATGCAAGTCATATAACGTTTATAAAGCAAGGAATCCAAAGAAAATAGCGGTCTTACCCGCACAAAGATTTATATTTCATGACTCATTACAAGAATGGCCGGGTAACTACCCGCCTAAAAGAAAATAAATCTATACAAGCTAAATCTATCCTAGCAGTGGGAAGGGATCTTCAGGATCAGGCTTCAGGGCCACTTCCACTTGGACCAGCACCATCAGAAGAGCGTGGCAGTTCAAGGAAAGCTTTAAGGATAGCTAGCCCATCATCAGCAGTAGCAACTTCGTTTACCTTCTCCACCACCGGATGCGGGAAGACGGCGTATTGATTCACTGCTTGGTCGTATACGGCTTCAGTATCTACATCGAATAAAGGGAAGTTGGAAGGCGGGATGCCTTTCTCAACGAACCCTAGACCAAGCAGGAAGCCGGCCTTTTCCCCATCCTCGTGAGAAGCGTTGAGGGCTGCGCTCATAGCATCGTCATAAGACGTCTCGGTGAAGACTCGATGCACAACCTACAAAAGAAAATATACAAGTGTCAAAACCTTTTCTATTTACAAAAAAAGCGTAAAGACATGAAAACATTACCTGAGACAACGCTTCTCGAAGAAGCCACTCCTTGACAACCAGAGCTTCTTGGAGGGCAGCTTGAGCTTCGTTACGGGCGCGTTCGGCTTCACTCTTGTTGAGGTTGGCAAGCAACACTTCTTTAGCCGCAGCCTCTTCGACGCCCTTTAGCTTCCGCTCAGTATGGTCAAGCACCCCCTTCTGGTCCAAGATCTCCTGGAGCTTTTTGGCGTCTTCCATTGCCAAGGCATCATGAGCCTGCTGGAGAGCCTCTAATTTGGCTTTAAGCTCTTCATTCTCCACGCGTAGAGGCTCAGCAATAGCTTCAGCCTTGGTGGCCCTCTCGGTTGCGTTCCTTGCAGTTTCCTTAGCCAGCCGAAGCTGTTCATTAACAGCTTGGGCAGCCTTGGAACGGGCCTCGAGTCGAGCCTGAACTTCAACCTCGATGGCCTTGAAGGCCTTCTCCTTTTCCGCAGCCACTGCGGAAAGCCTTTGGTTCTCCTCCCGGACAGCCCGCGCCTGAGCCACTTCTTTAAGGCGAGCTGCTTTTAACTTGTCGTTTTCACGACAAAGCAGCTCGACGCGCGGCTGCATCCGGGCCAGGAGAACCCGAAGCTCATTGGTTAGCCTACCCTCCTGGTAGCTAGCCATGGCTTCCCCCAACGCACCACTGGGAGCAGCGTGACGAGCCCATTCCACGCACTCCACAGGGGTGCGAAGGGTTGTTCCTCGGCGAATGTTCCATCGTGGAACATACACTTCATTGGAATCCGACACTGCAAAAAACATAAAGCAGTTAGGAAAAGATGATAAAAAAATATGAAAAGGGCCAAAAGAACCCTACGCACCTGTAGGGTCAATAACAGGCCGATAGCCGCCGAACCCATCACCTGAACCCAAGGGAAATCCATCCAAGAGGTCAGGCAGATGGGAAGGTGGCAGAGATTGGCGAGAAGCCCCATGCGTACCTGATGGATCGGCCGTCGTTGCCGATGACGGGGGCATGGTAGCAGCCGCCGCGGTCGCCGCCGCGGAATCCGCAGCAATAGTAACCGCCGGCTCGGTGAAAGATGCTGTAAAAATCGCACTCACAGCCGGCGGTGACGTCATCTCAGCTGGAACAGTCGGCTCAAAGGAGTGAGCAACTGAACCAGCGGAAGCAGGCGCAGGCGCCTGGGTCGACGCCGCAGGTAGGCTGACCAAGCCTGCCGTCATTGGCGGAGAGGTACTCCTCTGCGCTCCACCCTGGAATGCGTCAACATCCACGCCTGCGTAAAGAAGATAAGTGTTAAATGATATTAAGCTATGAAGTTAAAAGACAAGAAGTTTATACTTACGGGTTTTCTTGAGCCTAAAGGTACGGAGAGGCGGGGACGAACCCGATGGAGCCGGCCTCTTTGCGCCGGTTACCGTCGTCTTCTTGGGCTCTCCGGAGGTGACAGTCGCAGCCTCCGGAGCGGTGGTCTTATCACCACCGGGATTCCCCGCCACCTCTTCGCTCTCGGTCTCCGAATCAGACCGAGGCGCCGGATCGGCAGTGGAGGACACCTTCTCCTTTCCCTTCCCGCCGGCAGCCTTCTTCTTCCGCACCAACGGAGGACCATCTGCGGATTCCTCATCAGAACATACGATTAGAGGAATTCCAGCAGAGGTTTCAACATTGAGGGGTCGAGGGTTGAATAGCGCCTTACCTGGCCGCCTGGCGCTCAGGATCTCGTGGCCTAGCGGGTAGACCTCCACGAACCGATCCGCAGTTTGTTCTAGGATGGGCAACTCGTTCTCGTCTAGAGCGCGAGTACCCATCCGAGCGGGACCGTCAGCCTCCCGCGGGTTCAGGAGCGACTGAAAGTCGTTCCCCTCTGAAATAAACAGGAAAAAAGTTAGAAGAAATTCAGAATTAACAAAAAGAAACAAAGCATACCGTAAGGAACAGAGTTCGAACCGTATTCGAGGACGATTGGGATTTTTTGCGCATCCGCCGCCTTCCACACCCGGCTCATCCCCAACATCACCATCCTCGAAAACCATTCCGCCTCCTCGTAGTTGGAGGCGTGAAGGCTGGGAAGTGCTTGCCCGTTCTTGAATTTCATGGCAAGGGGGATGGCGCGAGCGGATATGAAGAAGAACTCCCGCTTCCACGCGCGAAGACTGCGCTCGGTGGCGCAAATCTTCAAACCCTTAATCCGGGTTATCAATGTATACCACCCCTGGATGCACCTCCAAGTGTAGAAGGTCATCAGGCGGTCAACATAGGGCTCAATGCCCAGAATCCGGCACACCCACTCGAAGTGGCGAATCTTGGCGATCGCCATGGGGTGCAACTCGGTCAAATGAACACCGTGCCTCTCAAGGACACGGTAAACAAACTTTGTCAATGGGAACCTAAGATTCCCATAAACAAAGAATGCAGCATATACCCCGATCTTGCCTCTGGGGGCATCGTACACAGTCTGATGGGGTTCAGGAAACTCAGGCTCAAGAGACTCGAGCATGAACTTCCTGACGACGTACTGGTACAGATCGCCAGGCAGAGCACACTGGCACTCGCCAGCAGTACTCTTGTCATCGGCTGTAGATTCAAGATCACGAGACGACATCTTGCAAATGAAAGAAGAAAGCGATTTCGAGAGAATGCTTGCCTGAAAAGGGGAGTATTCGCCGGAAATCGCTTAAAAGATGAAGAGAAAAGTGAAAGGTGTAAATTACAAAGAACCCTCCCCCCCTTTATATACTAATCGCAATTAATGCGATGAATTTAATGCGGAGGAGAGAGAAATCGAAGGTGCAATGAAACTATGACACGTGGCAAAAAGCAAGCTGGCAACAGCTGTTGAAAGGACGCGTACCATTAATTTCGCGGCCACGCGCCCGAAAAATCGCGCCCACGCGCCTGAAAAAGCGTCTGGAATGACCATGTACTGTCACGTCACCATAACTTCCTGCACGTCCTGACACAGTCCGAAGAAACCGTCGCACGACGTTTCAGAGGTTTGGACTGTTCTTATCCTTTCACCAACTCTTCGAATTTCAAAATTCAAAATTCAAAAAGATTCAAAAGTAAGCGGGAAAATACCCCTTACCTTGGCAACCAAGTAGCCGTAAGACGGATGCGGGTACAGTGTTAAGGCAAAACCCTTCACATACCTAGCACCCGCAGGGAATTGAAGCCAAGTATACCTCGGCAACCAAGTAACTATAAGACGGGTGCGGGTACAGTGTTAAAGCAAAACCCTTCACATACCTAGCACCCGCAGGGAATTGACGCCAGGAATACCTTGGAAGTAAAGTAACCGTAAGACGAGCGCGGGTACAGTGTTAAGGCAAAACCCTTCACATACCTAGCGCTCCGCTGGGAATTGAAACCAAGAAGGATCTTCTGGGCAATGCTTGCGGAAACGGAAATAACATCCCCGCATAGCGGGAACGTCGAGAACTATGTTGTTTGAAGCTCCAGGATGGAATTGGTGGTTTTAACATAATTGATCACTATGTTCAAAACTACCAAAACCTCATGGAGAATCCACACAAGTGGGACTCAACGCTCCTGACTTGCGAGGAGGTTACAGACCTACCCGCACCATACCCAAAGATCAAGCAGGAAACTCGGGAATTTCTGCGAGTGACAAGGACTTCCGCGGGAAGAATCCCCATGGAAAACCTTAAAAAAAACCCTTTTCAAAAACCCTTTGCTTAAGTCCAAAAGTTCACCTCACTTTATTAAACACTCATGAGAAGAACATTGGACTGGGGGGACTTGAAGAGGTAGGTCCCAGCAGAGCCCAGTTGGACCCGCAAGACTCACCTTGAAGAGGGACGTCTGCGCAGAAACCAACTGGATCCGCAGGACCAACCATGCTCAGAGACGTGACGTCCTTACGCGCAGTACGCAAGCTGTTCCCGCAGGAAATGCCTCCCAATGGTGAAGGACTCCGCCTGTTCCCGCAGCTTCGGATACAAGCCATCAGGGAAGGCCACCCACACAGCAAGGCTACACGCACAAGGCACTTAGCTCTCAATCACTCAGTGTCACCTGAGGGAATGAGCAAAGCCGGGGACAATCCCGCACAAGGGCGGGAGGGGGAATACTCCCGCCCAAATAAGCCAGTCCGTACGATACGGGAAGATCTTCTGTACTGTACCTGACGAGGTATGGGCAAAAGATCTGACTAAAGATACGACAGCTTATTGACAACAGTATGGCGAGCAGCATGCTCCTGTACTGTATGTCACTATTAGCCGCTGCCTACTCACCAACTACTGCCATACCACGTGCATAGCCGGCAGTTGGTGGAAAGGGAATAGTACACAGCAGGCCTGGTCACTATCAGCCGCTGCCTACCCATCAACTACCAGCAGGGCACGTGCGTAGGCCACAGTTGGTAGAACAGGAATACTATTCAGCAGGCCACACCTCCTTGGAAACCTACCTTCGGCTATAAATACCACAAATGGTATGACCATCTCATCTTATCATATCTTATCATATTATACCTGATATCTGCTCTAGCAATCTCTTAATATACATTTATATTTAAAGAGCAATCTAGTCTGATTCTCACGCCGGAGGGTGGTCACAAGGAGGAACCCCCCCCCCTTCTCAGTGACAAGCTCACGGTGTCTGTTTTGCAGGTTATTAGAAGAATCATCTTCTCTGGGTCTAACCCCTCGTGGGAAACATCTATCTAACCCCCAAGTTACCCGTAATCTGCCCGGGGTCCGGTTAGTGTTTCTTCAATTAGTAATAACTAACTTAAATAAAGGAGGGATATTGATCAATGGTAGTAGTAGTAAGGTCATAGAGTATATATTCACGCTCCTTAACTTCACGAATACACATGTATCATCTACTTTATCTCACTTACTCCACCTCATATGAGGAAATTGTTAATCTCTCTTTGTCTCTCTTTATTTAATGTAACTTGATTATTAAATTATTGTGTGTGTGGAGAGAATTTCAACGCCCATTAACATTTTAACTCATCTAACATATAACGCCCTTTAACCCATGAAGGGAGTGATATGTCACTCGTTAACCATTGTCAATTCTGCTTTAATGCCCTTGACGTTAAGGCATACCCCTAGGCATAAGGTGTTGGATGAGTTTTAGCTATTTTAAAATGTGAGAATTTGAGTCCTGTAATTTGGAAGTAGACTTAAAGAATGCGTGACTTCATGTTCTGATAAAACTAGGTTAAATCACGCACACTCTAAAGGGTAATTAGTTGTAACCCTGCTATATTTTTCTGTTCTTTCTTCCGTGACATATACCAATACCTCATATATGCAATATACATTTTATTTTGAGTTCGAAAACATATTTCAATATCTTTTAATGAACATTATAAAATTATAAAGTAGTGAAACAAATCAACCAAAGTTATCACACAGAGATAAATAAAGATGTAAATATAAATAAAGAAGAAAACAGTCATTTTCTGTGTTGATGGGGAAAGGGAAAATCTTTGGCCTTTGTTGTTTTTCATGTGGTTTTCGTTATCAGGTTTCAATACGTCATGATAGATCCGTTGGGTTAAAGTTTGTTCACATACACACGCAAACAAAATTAGTGGGATGCATTTGGAAATGTTTATAAGTCCTTTCCTTTCTTAAATATTATACATAAAAAAAAGGTTCTAACCCTTTTAAACAAATATGTTAGATATGACACACAAAATAAAACAAAGGATACCAACTTGGCGTCTGTATACTCGTTTCCTTTCATATATTTGAACACGAAAGACGAGAGGTCGAACGGTGACATGATTACTATTAACATCCTAAGCTCGAAATATTACTTTCGAATTGGACTGATTGCGAACACCTTCTTTAGCTTTCTGATTTATCTAACTTTCAAAGCGGTATTTTATAATTCATTAAGTCTCTCAAATTATAAAAGGAAAAATGTTTGATATTTTATTAACATCAATTGTTTGAAATACAAATAAGAGAATAATGTTGATTTAGATCAAACCAAAACAAAAGAAAACCAAGTGTCCATGGTCAAGTTGCTTTCACTTCACAAGTGCTCATATTTTTAGCCCCACCAAATCCCAAGGGACAAAATCCCATCTATATCTACATTCCCTTATATGGACTTTTGAAACTAGAGTGATTGGAATTGGTTTCCTTTTCCTTACATATAAATAAAATGATTTATATATTAAATAACAAATAGCTTACACAAATTTACATACCAAGTCATTATAGTTTTTCACGAGCAAAAAAATAGTGTTTCCCGACATCAAACCCATGTCTGGCTTGTGACCAATAATTACGTTCTGTTATAAGGATGAAACAAGTGAGTTTTAAATTCTAGAGTTACACAAATAATATATAACTACAAAAGTAAAATGTCATGTAATTTTCACATAACATACCAAGAAGAAAAAAACAATGCAAACGCAAGAAAAAGTCGAGAGATAAGTAACAAGATAATAGGTTTTATTAAAAATTATTGTAAAGAGTGGTGAGTGAGTTTTTGGAGTAACCAACAAGAACAAAACAAGAGATAAAAAGGTAAACAAAGAAACCAAATGTTCAATGCCAAATATTTAGTTCCAATTCAATTAGGAATTGGAATTTGAATACCTACAATTGGGATATTATAAAAAGCAATTGAACAAAAACTATCAATGAGATCACATTATAATTTTTTATGAATTATTTCTATGAGGCCAAATAATAAAAGTTTCTAGTAACTTGCTTAATAGGGGTACAAAAATTCCAAGAGCTTAAGGTATAAAATTTTCTGGTGACTTGCTTCATAAAAATTTGCAACGGTTTAATTGTTAGATTATGATAAACAAATATTGTATTTATATATCGTACCGGATTAGAGTATCAAAGTATCAAACCCTCTCTTTATTAATAATCTCTCTAAATCAGTTGCGTTTGATAATAATACTCTCCGTGGGCTTTGGACCCAGTTAAAGACATTCTGATGCAACCCACTTACCTTATTGGGCCTACAACTTTGTAAGTTATTAAATGGGTTTTTGGTTTAAATTGTGTTGAAACTGGGTCGGGCTCCAACCCGATCTTTAAGAAGAAAGGATCGATTTTGACGGGTGTTGAAACCGGGTAACTGGTTCTAGACGGGTTTTACCGATTCAAATTATAGGGTTACAAATTGATTTCAATTTGCGGTTGTAATCGGATTCAAACCAAGTTCAACCAAAGTGGATTCAAAACCGTGTTCAGTTCAGGTTTAAAATGAGTTCAGTTCCCAATCCGGAATTTATTTCCCCAACATATTATCATGAAACGTCATGTTTGATATTCTCTAAGGACTAAGTAGAAAACCATGATCCATCCAATACAAAGAAGTTTCCTCCCAAAAGTTAACCCCTAGTTATAAATTATCAAGATCCAAGAATATACATTGTTAGAAAAACTAGCTGAAATTGTGGTTTTGGATGACTAATATGGGCCCGTGTTATTTAATTTGTTGAGAGCTTTGCTACAAGCTAAAATATGTCAAAAATAAGTCTAAAATGAATGATATATCAATGCTTAAATTAGTAAGTGGTAAAAACATGAAATAAAAAAAATGTATTAAACTTGTTCATGATAAAACTTCTACATGCCTTCTTGAATCTTGAATTTTTTTTAAGAGTCATAAACATAGTTCAAAAAGTAAGAGAAGACTACTCTCAGAACATTGTTCCGTTCCAAGAGATAGAAGTGTCTAGTTTGTTACCATCTTCAACAATATCTTCTTGGACAATATAGTGAAATACTCTTAATTTACCACACAAGCTAGTAAGTCATATAAAATACTTCAAAACAATATATTCAACAATAATTTTATTTATTTTATAAGACACAATATATTCCCATTAGCCATACGATCATTTTCTTTCACCTTTGTTTAATTGTTTTGGATCAGTCTAAACATCCTTCTACAAAGGAGTACATAGTTTCTTTTATGCATTTATTTATAACAAAGACTCATAAATACCAAAAATGCACTGTACAACTAGTTATTGTACAAAAACTTGTCTTATTCTTGGACTGCCACTTACAAACACCAAAATCTACTTCACCACCGTACATTTCACAATCTAAACCATAAAACAAAACACACCCATATACACTTCGCATCTTAACCATAAACACAACGTATTTAAATAAAAAAGAACACGACGAAAACAAAAAATATATGCACGTTGTGGCTGCGAACTGATGCGGATTCGTCTGGAATCGACAGAAAAAAAACCACATGTTACGACCACAAGCAAACACGAATTCGGTATAAAAAACTCGCGTTTTACAAATTAGAAATAAAAATAAATAAAAATAAAAAATCTGAGTCATAAGGACCAATCACGTGGTTGTGTCACCAAACTTCTAAATTATTATATATATACAACATTTGATTTTTTTTATATACTACATTTGCAAATTGTTTTGATCAATTACACGTGGATAACTATGATAAATGAGATGAGAGATTAGAAAAATTAAAAGATAAATTATAACTCATTTCTCAAAATTGTTTTGCTTTTGAACCCGTGTATTACACGGGATTTGTCAAATAATAAAAATAAAAAGATCCATTATCTGAAAGAAATTGACAAAATTATAGATAAAAAGAAGATAAAATATATAGTACAAATAATAAGAAATCTGGAATCTCAAATTTACAAATTCGATTTTTTTTATATACAACATTTGCAAAAATTGTTTTTGATCAATTACCCATGGATAACTATGATAAATGAGATGAGAAATTAGAGAATTAGAAGATAAATTATAACCCATTTCTCAATATTGTTTTGTCCCATGACCTATGGATAGGTAGGATAAATAAGATGAGATATTAGAGAATTAGAAATGAAATTATAACCCATTTGTCAAAATTAATTTGACCCATGACAAATGGATAGTTAGAATGAATGAAGATGATAGATTAGAAAATTAGAAAGGAAATTATAACCCACTTACCAATATGGTTTTGCTCCATAACCCATGGATAGGTAGGATGAATGAGAAGAGAGATTAGGCCAAGAATGAATGTGGGATTGCCACATCATCCTCATTATTTTCTTTTATTAGTATAGTTAGATATATATATATATATATATATATATATATATATATATGAATCTACATAATGATGTTCAGACACCGGTAAAGCATCATATGATTTGAAACTTTAATAAAAGTTTATATATCAAAATAAATACAATAGATTAAACTGCTAAAATCATGAAATACCAAGAACTACAAAACTCTTCAAATAAACCAAAACCTAGAGACACAAACACCAACCCACAATACACGAGAAACATAATACTAGGTTCATGAGCATAACGTCATGCCGTCTTTGTTGGGCTCCGGAAATCAGAACAGAAGGTTCGTAGAAAATAGAAATTAATATCAGCATGTGACAGTTACCATGTTACTACATGGACCATTGGACCACTATATAATATACCAAGTTTTACTATATTTGTTTACAAGCTGTTTTAATTATTCACTGCACAGAGTAGCTCTTTTCCTAATTAAATGAAATATAAATTTCTTTTTTAGTATTGAAATTTAATTTCTAAATATTCTTTTTAATTCCATTTATTTTAGCACTGTAATTTTCTTTTTTAGTAATTCCATTTAATTTCTTAATACATTGAATGAATCTGTTTACATTTGCCAGCCTAGGATTATTTTGTAACATGCACATATTTGAAGTTATATATATAAAGACCAACACCCCTACTACCATCATCCTTCATCTATTCATCTTGCTGTATCCTTTCACACCTATGCAAATATGAAGAAACTACAATCAACACCAAAAACACAACTTTTCAAACTCAACCACATCGTCTCGGTCTTTATCTCCATCTTCATCGTATGCGTCTGTTTTTACACTCGCCATTTATCCAATTTCACCGATCACAATGAGAGGCATTACATGTTCCTCCTTTGCAATGGAATCGTTGTTTTCCTAATATTCAACTTCTGCTCAACCTACGCATCTTCACCAAAAGAGAATCAACCAGTGGTCACGTATGAAGTCATGGAACAAGCACCCGGTATGAAAGAACAAGAAGAAGATCATCATGATGAGCACCTACTTGTAATTGTTGAAGAACATGAAATAGAGGAATCGAAAGAAGCTGAAGAAACAGATGAATTGAACAACCGATGTACGGAATTTATAAGACAAGTGAGGGAAAGAATGAGGTTCGAATCATCGGTGACCATAGTCGACTCCATGTCTCCATCTAACCAAAATAAGTTGTTAACACTTTAATTTTAATATAGGGCCAATAACATTTCACTATATATGACTAATGACTGGACTATTAATCTTTTAATGAATGTTACCTTTGAGCAATAATATTAGCGTATTATTTAGTTGCCCGGTTGGTAGGGAAGTACGAAGCTAACATGAAATTTCCCAAAAGTCTTGCATGGACATGGGCCCTAAATTACAACTACAAGTCTTTCAAGATAATGAGTGGTGGAGTATAAATTGGTCTGAAATTTTGTTCTTTTATACGAATTGGTCTGAATTAATGTTGGGAGTATGAATTGGTCTGATAGTTATTCTTTTACACCTAGGTCCTCCAATGAAATTCAATCAACAATTATTAAAGCAAATGTGATATTTGGTTTTCAATGTAACTGAAGGGGTATGCACCCGCCTTAACATCGAGCGGGGCGGGTCAGACAAGAGGCTTGAAAACCTATGCGCAAGCGCATGGATGTCATGAAGACACAAAGCCAAAACCTATGCGCAAGCACATGAAACATCTGCGCGTGGCGCATATCACATATGCACACAACACACACATTTAGTGTGAGAATAAAGAGAAGACCCTGCGCATCCCCGGGATAGGCGCATAAAGGCCGCGCGTAAGCGACACACAACAAATGAGACAATAGTCTAATCCAAATCAGGATAAGGACAACCATGATTGTACTCATCAGACAACCTTCCAGAAGGTATCTTTTAAGGAATAAAGAATGTGCTGATGTTGACAGCTGCCAATGAAGGGTGGACAACTCAGCAAAGCCCATGTGCCACCACGTGATGGCACATGGGTCAGGTGAAAGACCTTGGTCAGAGAATAATCAATGAAAAAGCACCAGGTGTCCTAAGTACACGTGGCGCGAAGCAACAGGAGGAGGCCAAAAAGGCCCCAATTGGGTCTGAGCCAAATCATTGGAAACCCTAATACTATAAATACCACACCACCTCCACAGTTGGAGGCAGGCAAGAAAATATATTCTAAGTCCTTTACTCATTTTCACATCCTTATTATCTTCTACAATACCTGATTCTCACACCGGAGGGTTACCCCAAAGAGGACCCCTCTGTCCCTTTCTGAGGGGTAAGCTCACGGTGCTGTTCGTTTTGTAGGTGGAAGAACTCGTATCTCGGAAAACCATCGGTGATATAGCATACTCGTACCCGAGGAACGTTGATCGTATACAAGTAAGTCGATACACGCTTCTTCAGTAACATTGTTGTACATAGGTATATACCAGTATTTTTCTACATCTTCTTATATTTAGTTAGTAGCGTTGTAACATGTATCTAGAACTCCAACATGGAATTATAATGCACATTACAAGTCATATACTCCTATTAATTTTGGTTCAATATGAATGATACTCTCCTAAACTCAAGTGATTAAAAAAAAACCCTAAGAGGCTAGAAATTACTTGTTTTGCTAATTAGCATTGTCACCACCTAAAAAAATCGACAATCAACGCTTGCATCCTCTGTATTACCGCGACTGCTGGCACGTAATTAGCCGATGCTTATTCCTCAGATACCGTCATTGCTTCTTCTACGAGAAAAGAAGTTCACGACCCGTGTGTCTTCCCCTCCACGCGCATTGCTCCATCAGGCTTTCGCTAATTGCGGAAAATTCCCATTGCTGCCTCCTGTAGGTAGGGCCGTCCAAACCACTCGTCGCTCGAACTCGCTCGACGTTCGCTCGGAAATTCGCTCGATTGAAAACGAGCCGCTCTGCTCGGTTCGGTTTGTAAACGAGCCAAGCAACGAGCAAAGGTCCGCTCGGTTCGGTTCGGCTCGAATAATTTTAATTTATTTTATATATAATTATATATGAACAAATATATGAATATATAGAAAAAACACATAAATATAAGCTTACAATTACTTTTACCCCTTAAAATTTTTCATATTCCGTCAATTTCATAGTTTTATTTGTTCGCTTTAAGTTTTTAGAATACTAGAAGTTTGTTTACATGATCATTATATCTCACTTCAAACTTATTTTTAATAAAAAACAATCTATTACATTTTTGTCTAAAAACTACTAATTTATTTATAAAATAAATTATTTACAACCTTTAAATTTGTTTCTTATTGCAAATTTTAAAGTGAAAAAGAAACAAATAATGCTCGAAATCATTTGATGTTCGATCAAAAAATGCTCGATTCGATTTTGGCTCTTTCGGTTTTCGCTCGGTTCGAATTTCAGCTGTTCGGTTCGGTTCGATTGTAAATGATCCAAGCAACGAGCAAGCCTTCGCTCGGTTCGGCTCGGCTCGTGAACAACCCTACTTGTAGGAGTCTGGGCCGTTTCTCGTTCCCAATGTGGCTGATCATCCTCTCGGATCCGCTACTGATCATCGCCCTGATAAGCTATTACCTCACCAACTAGCTAATCAGACGTGAGCCCCTCCTCGGGCATATTCCTCATTTTGCTCCTCAGCCTACGAGGTATTATCAACCGTTTCCAGCTGCTGTTCCCCTCTCAAGGGCAAGTTCTTACGCGTTACTCACCCGTCTGTCACTGGAAATACCACTTCTTGTTCGACTTGCATGTGTTAAGCATGCCGCCAGCGTTAATCCTGAGCCAGGATCGAACTCTCCATGAGATTCATAGTTGCATTACTTATAGCTTTCTTGTTCGTAGGCAAAGAGGATTCGGAATTGTCTTTCATTCCAAGGCATAACTTGTATCCATGCGCTTCATATACGCCCACAATCGACAATCGACGTCACAACGCCACCTTTTCCTTCACACCTGCCATGACTCACCTTTTCCTTCACACCTCTTTTTATGGTTAACCTCGTCATAAACCATATTAGAGCATCGGGTATACAACTACAAGTGCCACAAGGGTGAGAGGCTCACTTGAGCAGGACGAGCGTCCAGAGCCCTCCCCCCCCCCCCCCCAAAGCACGTATAGGGTGGGAGACCATAGGTCCCAAAATCTTTTAGGGCCCAATAAATAAATTATGATGTTTTGTATATAACTAGCTTTTATACTTTGCGTGCTGCACGCGGGTTTACTTGTTTTTTTACACATGTTGGGTATCATTTTTCACTATTGGTTAATAAGGAAACTTTATCAAGTGACGATAAAAGTTAATAGTTATGCCATATACAAAAAAATGTGTTGCCATGTTACAAAAGACACATGTGACAGTTACCATCGGTTAATTGCGATTAGTCATATACAGAAGATGTAGTATTAGTACACACAACCCCTCACATCTTTAAATGATACTTTATAGTGTTGTAACAAAAGCTTAATAATAAGTGCAATTGATGAATAGTGTATTTACGTAATACAAAAACATGTTCATAATTAATGTGTTAATGTAAATAAGTAAACTAATAGCAGAGTTCTTCGTATTTAATTTTTGAAATAATGTAAATAAGTAATTAAAGAAGCCACTTATACATTATGAAAATTTACTTGTACAATCTATGAATAGTACTACTTTGTGAGAGAATGACATTTTCACAGTTAATAGTTTATAATATAGAGCAAAACCCGAGTAGATCAATACTATTGTCAAGATAGCATAATGGCATCGTGCTGGTATATCATGGATGAGACGCAAGGTCAAATCGTTGCGACTCCGTTTAAATTTTGGTCGACTCGTGAAAAGGAAAGATTTCAAAGGGTTTCAAACATGAGACATCAACTTCCTATATGAGAAGGGCTTTGATAACTGGTAGCTATAACACTGTTTTGGTTACTATAACACCATTTCACAATTATAGTTGTACTAATAGATTGTTTTATGTCCATAACTTACTATTTTAAGGGCTCAATTTTAAATGTCGTCCAAGGCCTTCGAAATCTTTAAGACGGAAGCACCCAAGGACACCACGCCACTAAGGCAAAGCAACAACCAAGTGTGGGGAGAGTTCAATGGTCCAATAGTCATGAGATGCGCGAAGGTTTTAACCTTGGGTAATTGATGGAATTAACGGCGTTAGCATATTGGATGAATTTACAACAATTGAGAAACCACATGGATCCAATTGTCAGGGCCGGCTCCGAGAAGACGGTTTTTTTTTTGCCAAAGGCGAAATTTTTTTTGGCCCTTAGTAAAATGAATATTTTGTTGGGTTTAAACAATTTAATTTTAAGTGGGCTTACTTGGTTATGATTTGAGTTGTGTAAAAAACTTTTGTATAAAAATAAACTTAAAAATATGTCAAATAAGACTAGAACCCACAACCTCTTGGTTATTTGTCATACCTCTTTGCTACTAGACCAAGTTATTGTTTATGTAATTGTGTTGAAACATTGATTATACATATTTTGTTTTATAAAAATACATATAATTTTCTTTTTTTAAAAATTCGGGCCTAGCGGAGTGTCGGGCCTATGGCCGTCGATTACCCTGCAACACCCTTGGGCCGGGCCTGCCAATTGTCAAAGAAAATGTTTTTTGGACAAACGTCATAAAAGCGACCAAACTTCAAAAACGATTTTTACATCTTAGTGTGGTATAAATCAATGTTATATATCAATATATTATATACTAGTTTGAGGTCCGTGTATTACACATGTAGTTCTTGAAAATACAATATTTAATAAATAATCAGTATACAAGAAACAATAAACCCGTTAATAACACTATTAATACAGTTGTTGTACAATAGTCTTTAAATAATATTTAAAAGTAAAAGATAATTATAAATATCAAATGTTTGAGAAAAAAATAGGAAGTAAATATTAGATTAACAAATTTTGAAACATAAATTTTAAAAATAGTAACTATTATTTTACTATTATAAATTTATTAAAAAGGGTGAGCTTTAATGTAAGAGTGACAAGTGACAAAATTCATAGCTTTTTATAAATATGTGTTCGACTATATGCATATATTGACGTATTATCTATGCTTTATTGCATTTAATAACATTAAAGAGCCAATTGGTAGGAAGTACAAACTTGAGATGAATTTCATAAAAGTCATGCATGGACATGGCCCTAATTTACAACTACAAGTCTTTCAACCTAATGTATTAAGGATGGAGTGTAAATTGGGCTGAAATTTTATTCTTTTATATATACAAAATTATCAAAAATAAACTATATTTAATATTTTAGACATTTTTAAGAGAAAAAAACCTTTTACTTTTAGGTATGTCAAAATTAGACTTTAAATTGTTGAAACAAAACTTTATATTTTTTAATTAGAGGAATATATATATCGGGTAAAAAAACTTATAATAAAAAGTCTCAAGCTCTAATATTCTTTTTTAAGTTAAGTGAGAAACTAACCTGAGGGAAAGGGCTGCGACCTTCAACTCCCAAGATATATTTTATAATATAGCATGTTACGCTGAAGAAGGATTGGACTGATTTTCCTTTGGTCCATAAGTGCAAGACAAACATCGGCCGATGAGGCTAGTAGGGCTCTAGTCCTGTAACCTTTAGAAGGGGCAATGATAATTTCGAATTGAGAAGTCACCAAGAACGTAACAATCTTATCAGCACTTGAAATAGAAGTGAATATGATTGAATTACATTTTATTGATTAAAAACTATATCATGACATAGAAGTCACTTTTCACTTAATTTCTATTATGTATTTATGCAAACTTTATAAAAAAATGCTCTATAAATATAATAAAAATGTGTAATGATAAGTTAGTTATGAACTATAACATATAATTACGTTTAAACTACAAATGTTAAAATGAAAAGTTATAAAAATAAATAGAATACTCACTTAGTAATTAATTAGCCCACATATTACATATGCTCTCACAGGCGGATCTTAAGATTTTAAAGGCAATCCTTGATAACTAATCTCCAAGGTGTTACAATCTTTCTCTATGTATGTTTCAATACAATTTTAACTGATATTCATTTTTAAATTTTCCTAACCTAAATAGCAAACCGGTATATTGTAGTCATTTCTGTTTACTCCATCACTTGGAGGTCCGGTCTTTTGTGATGAAAATAAAGTTGTTATACAACAAAAAGAAAGTATACAAGACGCACATCTGATCATGACTATAGATATGATTTAAAATTTATATAATAGAGAACTATATAACTTGAAAGGAATACGTTGATTCAAGTTCAAATACCGTAGAGTTAAGTTTTATATGTAAGGCGGAGTTTATTGGGCCTGGGTTTTTCATTTCATGTACTTAGGCATTTGGGCTTGTGTATCAGATTCTTTTTTAGATTTTATTTTTCTTATTAAACTGATATTCTATTTATCTAAACAATAATATCACAAATAAATATATGCCAATCAATATATATTATTTCTAGTTAAAACATTTAGTTTTCAATTGATTCAACATGACCTGACATAATTCGAAGAAGATTATAATCTCCCAACAATGTTCCTTTAGTTGGTGGAGAGACGCATATATGCACAGATGTATATTATATAAATGTTATAATTAACTGGGAATATCCCATACGTGATGAAGCGATAAATTTGTATATTACAAATTAAAATAAAAAAATGTATTTACATCAGTATAGGTTTAATTGCATATAAGGTATGTCAAAAGATAAATCCATAACATGCCTAAAAGCTAGAGTATTTGCATGTGTTTTACATTAATGGCATGACTATCTTCATTCTTCAATATGTAAACCTTTAGCTTTGTCCTTGCTATTATCATGTAATATCACGTCAAAATCTAAACCCTATTTGTTTACAAGGACATACGCGTATTTGTTCCACCAGCTTCGCTATTGGAACGAACATGGAAAAGCGGATAGTATATATTAACGCAATGCTTTGTTGGTCTAATCTCCTTTATTTGTATGATCTAGATCACAAGTTCGATTGTTCTTCTAATCACATTTAATTAATTCATCCTCGATCAGTACGTTTATAAGCAAAGCATATATAGCATAATAAAGGTGCCTTAAAGCACCTGTGGGACGAACAAGAAGAAGGAGACGACTTCTGGCAGCGAGTAGCATTTATGTTCATCCCCCAGTGTGTATTTGCTTTTTATCTTCGGAGTCAATCAAACCTCCGAAGATACTTAAGCATAATGACCATGGTCTTATAATTAACGAGACCGGAACTTCAAAAGCCCAATTTCAGTATCCGTTACACTTCTCACATTGGATGACAGTGAAAAGAAGAATCCTTCGGGTGATAGTTACGTCCTTACTGTTTGTAATGCTGCTAGAACTCATATATTCGATCAGTGAAAATGAACACACTCATTACCATGGCCACTTCCAACCGTAACTTGCATACGGGCCGCTGGTTGGAAAATAGTTTAACATAAAATAGGTAGAAAGTTTCAAGAAAATGAATTATCAAAGTCCAGAGATTGTACTATAACAAGCTCTATAGATTGGTCGTTGTGGCCTCACTACAGTGCCAGTCGATAGCCAATGGGTACTTTAACAAGCTCTATACCCATGCTGCTTCAACTAAAGGGGACACGAAAGAGCAAGGCACCAACATGTTAACACCATATTCGCCAAATGGTGGGTGAGATCCACCCAATAACAACAAATCATACTTTCATTTATTTATATAATATTAGTTAACACACAACGCGCAAGTTATAGGTTGGTTTGACGCATTTGGAAGGAGATACACGAAGATTCTCTAACGCTTGACTCTTATGTTTTATTAAAACAAATGTGTCCATCCTTTGGCATGCTTACCCTCCAAATCTCGTTTGGGGCTCCACATTTTTAGAATTTAATATCGTCTGGTCGGAAACAAAAAAAGAAAAAAGGAGTTTTGAGTTTGATCATATACCAAACCAAGAAAGGGTTGTTATAAATTTTAATAACCACTTCAAATTATTTGGTTTCGCAAACCCGGACTGTTTTGCCCATCCCTAGCCGCGGGTTACTCGATCCTTTCATAATTTTTGTCACAAGACAAATCACATGTTGCATGTAAATGACATAAAATTCTTTATAAATCACGAGTCTTATCTTTTTCCTAAACTATAATCTCAGTTGGCTCCAAAATGTAGTTTCTGGTTTAAAAATCTCAAATAAAAACAAATAATAAGGCCAAAAGACAAGAAAACAAAATGTTACTTTCTTACTTTCTTGAATGGCTTGTAAAGCACTGATGTTACATACTTGGTGCGAAATCGCTGTGATGAACTCAGCGCAACAACAGGCTCATTGTTACCGTCTCTCTTAACATACAAATGGTTCAAATTGGCTGACAATGGCTTGTGAAGAGCCTGTTGGAAGTTCTTAGATGAAGATGGTTGATTTAGAGGCATTTGTTGTAGCAATGGGGGCAATTCAGGTAGTTTCTCGCCAAAATCTTGTAGCGTGAACATTGCATTGTTATAGCTTGATATGGGAGAAGAAGGGCATTCGGGTTCTTCATCTCTGCCTCCATATTCGGCATAACTTTCCTGAAATATCAAAAAGCAGAAAACTTTGAACAAAAGATCCATTTTTTTTCAAAACGACGAGTTATTGTGTTAATTTTAAGTAAAGAACATAATGACCGAATAAGCACTTGTATTTAGAGCACATAAGATATCTTGTGTAGTTATGATGTGGAAGAGTGAGAGATACTTGAAACGGTATTATATATTATACTAGATTAGATATACATGTATTACACAGGTTGAATAAATCCAACCAATTATAAACCAATAGTTTCTATAAAGATATTTATGTTAGATGCAATTAGCCATTAGTGAAATAAGAAACAAGATATAACAAAGATTCAAAGTTAATAAATAACAAATAATGAAGATTTAAGAATTATTAAATTATATTTTAAGATAAGATATAATTGAAATATTGTTGTGATTAGTTTTAATAAACTAACTGAATTAATTTTAGATATTTAATTATACAAAAAATATTATTTAATAGGAGAGAGAGTTGAGAAAAAAAATCTAGACTTCATTAAAAGTCGACATGTGACAACCAAGTTACATATTTATTATAACCAGATTTTAAGCAATACATATAAGTGTCTATGTGGTTCACGCAGTACTCCCAAATTCTGCACATAATGAGTTGATACAAAGAAACATGACAATAATGTAACACATGTAACATACCTTCAAGTCCAAAATGTTGAAAACGTTCCCTAAATCATGTTGTTCATGTGGTAAATCAGAAGCATAAGTCCAGTGCCCGTCAACAACAAATCGATAATGGTAAACACCAACGTTTAGCACCTTAACAATAGAGAAATCGTTGACCGAACCCTCTAATAATTCCCTAATCAAACGCAAAATACAAAAAATGTAATCAAGAAAGTACAAATGACAAACTATGAGAAGGAATAACAATAAATGCTACATAAACCAACCTTGTCCTCCAGTTATCCCATGATCCCTCAATTGCAACATTTGTGCCACCATGAATCCACCTGATCACCGCGGGTATGCTCTTTTCTTGATTCGCATATTCATATTCATCTCTCTGAATATGCATAATCTGATTAAAAGGAGATACATGGGCTTGCAAATAGGGCTTATTATACAATTGTTTGTTGAGGAATTCCAGGAATAAGAAACTTAGATCTTCTTAGAGTCGTTTAGAACTTTCAGATTGAAACTTTTTGGTGGCTCGAGAGTGATCAATAGTGAGTATGATTATTGAGAGTGATTTCTATGAACCAAAGAATGAGCGTACGACCAAATTGAACGGGATAAGCAGTTTAATGTATATTGCGAGATTTACAGATCGACAAGTTAATCCAATTACACTAAAATACATAACGTTGTTGTGTAAAAATATTGATTCTATCAAGATTTTGCCGCAATATATCTGATCCCGTTAATTGGCATAGTATATAAAGGGTTTAGTTATTAACATATTTTACCAAATAAAACCACTCTACACACCATATTCATAAATAGTTTTGAGTTACCTGAGGAGTGAGAGTCACAGGGAACTGAGAAGCCCTATGTGGAGTAAGCATATGCGCAGGATAACTGCTACTACTGTTGCCATGACTAAGTTGCGCCTGGCCATGACCACATTCCATAAAGCACTCATCTTGATCAAGCTGTTGACCCTTTTGTTCTTTGACACTAACATTACCCATTACTGTCAAGAACCCAAATCTTGTTTCAATCAAGATCACAACTTTAAGACTCAAGAAACCATCAAATGCAATGAAGAAGAAAATACCCAAATGAGAAAGTGGTGATTAAGGGTTATTATACATACATGCCCATGACCATGAAATTATTTTCGTTTTTATGTTTTAAAAAGTGGAAATTGACAGATACCCATGACATAGAGATAGAGAAAGAGGGAGAGCAAGTAACATGATTTTAGCAGCTTTGGTATGGTATGATTGATGGAAGACCCCCTTTTTGTCCTCTTTTATCTTTCACACAAACACAAAGTGAATGGTTCTGTTTTTATCTCTCACTAAAACCTGGTTTTTGTTGGAGAAAAAGGCCATTGTGTATTTATTCTCCAATGAGTTTGGAGGATCTTTTGTGTAGTTTATACTATTATATTTAGGCACTAGAAGAAATTAATTTCTCTTTAGTCTTGATGTTGATGTTGATGTTGATGTTGATATTGATTAAATGATTTATATATATAAAGTTGCATTATCATTATTATTGTATAAAAGTTAAGAGCCAATGATCCTTACTTCAAGGGGAGACATTCAAATTGTTCATACTAAAAAGTTGAAGCCTTAAGTTTAAGTTTAATATGTGGCTAAAGAAAATAGAAGTTTCATGTTGGGTAAGTGATATATTATTGTATTTATTTGTGAAACTCTTTCATCGTCAAACAATAATCTTCGCGGGTTACGGGTTTCACTAAACCCGAATAACTCTTAAATATGTTATAACATCATATTTATTTGTGAAATTATTTCATCATCAAACACTAATTAAATTTTTCTCCTCTATATATTCTTCATCGCTGGTCTATCTTTTCTATCACTGATTAACTTTCCATTGCCACCCACCATCATCAACCTCCCCTCTCATGCATCAACCACCATTGTTACCTACATCAACCGCCCATTCTTTGTTGATTTCTTCTGAATCGCCAAATGAACACTGATTAGTCTGCCATCTGTTCAAATCTGGTCTCCCCTTACCGCCTCTTTTATTTATGAAACCTTATCTAGGTCAACCTGTTTTCATCTTCATCACTCATACCACCACCACCACCACCACCATGCCAACCTTGGTTTCAAGCCTAGAACGGTTGTTACTGGTGGCAGATTACTAACATCCTATGTTATCTTAAATTTATAAAAGCATGTCTAATGTAGTTTTTTTATCTTAATGCTCTTTGATACAAGCACGGGTTAAATGGTCGCTCATTAAAAATTTAAGTGAACGGTTCAAGAATATAAACGAATGTAACTGAACGAATGTAAACAAACATATATGAACAAACATAAACGAACACACACATAAACGAATATAAATAAACACAGTTAAATAAACACAAATGAACAAATATAAAACATTATGTATATGATTCATTCAATGTTATATCCAAAAATGAATATAAACTAACATAAAAAAACATAAATTGATCAAAATAGGTCTAAGTATGTTACAAACTTTCATACAATAAATTAAATTAAAATCCAAAAAATATATTCACTATATTAAAAACGACTAATGTTTAAAAACAAGAAACTCGTAACACGAAGGCTAAAAGCTAGTTATATTTTTATTTAGACACTAAAAGGAAATTCTTCTTCTTCTTGCATGATTACATGTAATAATGACGATTTATATTAACGCATATGCCCTATTCCTCAAGACATGTGTCGTACGCTTGTACTAGATGGCTTTCTATACGACCAGTGAGGGACGCCTAATGATGGCATACACCATTTTTCCCCACGTTAGAAGCATGATTTACAATAACTCCAATGTTTATTTTTACTTTGGTTTAGTAGAAAAAAATGATTCGATAAAAAGGATGTTAGTTTTAGATAACTTTTTTCATCTATTTAAACTAACAGCATAATGTATTGATTTATATATAAGTTTTAAATTTAAACTTATTTATTAACATAATAACATGGGGGTTGTAAATTACTTATTTAAAGTAAATAAATAAGTTTACCTTAAAAACATTAAAAAAATTATCTAACTATCTATATAATTGTTTACAGGCACCATCTACTCCTCCAAATGTCCCAATGCAGATGTCATAGCCACACCAGATGCCTGAATATTGCAAGTGTAGTTTAGTCAATTTTGATACGGGTTAGTTAGGTTTTGGTAATTATTACGATGAATATAGGTCGGATACATGTTGAAAAAAAATTCTTTGTTTAACATGTTTGAATGTGCAATCACAATTCGAAGTATAAAGGTCAAACTTTTGACTAAATCACTTTTTGGATGGAAAACGTCAACAAGGTCGAGTGATTTCTATTGATGTTCCTCTTGTGTGGAACAACTATGTGTGGGTTCAAACATTTGATAAGTTTTTGGATGTTATTGATTGATGTCCAACATGTAAGATTATTGGAAGTTTTTATGTCACTATTATTGTTTTGCTATGAAATTTGTATTACAATATGTTAAACGAGTCTTTTTGGAACATATACCCCTATACAAGATGTCCATAGGGGGATTCTGAGCACTACTCTTTGCACAACACCGACAAAAGCGAGTAAAGTAGTTGGTACTCTCAAAACATGTTTTTGGAGTTGTGGCTTGCGTGTCTAAACTGAGCCGAACATCCCATGTTTGTGTTCGTCCGATTCATGTGCAAACCTACATATCCGAACAACTGTAAGACCCAACTATAAGCTTCTACTAAACACCTTGATAATATCCACTAACGTCTAACGCCTTCGCCCTTGTGGACACTTTTTTAAAAATTAAAAATTACAATAAATTAAACTATCAGTTTTTAGATCATTCATCAACAATTAATCTATAAATTAATTTTCAGGTGCTTGCTAGTTCTGAATAACTTAACTTAGCTTGCCATGTTCTTACAAGAAAGAATCTCTTCTCCGAATCGAAAATGTTACTCATATTAATTGATGAGAGCACATTTGAAGTGATCTATTAAAGAACATATACGATCTAAAGTTAGGCTCACTATTTCCTTGCGTTGTATGGCCAAACAAACCTAACAAGACCATATAAAGGTACAAAAAACAAACTAAACTTAAACTACAAACATAACATAATTTATATATTCATATAACCTTTGAATTTAATACAAAAGTTATGTTTATATAGACACCAGAACACATTATACAAGAAAATTATATAAAAAAATATAAAATAACTCGCGTGATACACGGATTAAAAGCTAGTAATATAATAATAATTGCTATATTTATTTATTTTATATATCTGCTATTATCAATTCACAAATATACTTAAGAACTCGATCTTATATTACAAGAAGAGTTATTTACATTCTAAATTGTTGAAGAACTACCATGTTAAAAACCTTATTAGAGGAAAACTTAATATATATTGAACAACTTTAGAAAGGAAAAAAAGAATGCAACGTCTACAACTCTACATAACTTCCCTTCATGTCTAACACTTATGAACCATTACAACTTTAGCTCGTGTTTCACTCCCATGTCTTGAACATGTGACATGACTGCCTTTGTTAAAAGATTTACTAATTTCTCTTTCTTTCAGTACGCTATAGAGGCGTATCGATCGGAAATTTTGTTGACACGTGAGGAGTACTAGAGAACAAATCGGGTGAAAGTTGCTTCTATCAGTATAGTGTTAGAAATACCCATGTATTTTTTAACCCAATTATTGTTCTCACTGAACCCAAATATATATTTATGTATACGAGACATTAGCTTTAGTTCTGTTGTGGCCATTGATAGCACATTGGTCCACACCGTTAAGTGGTACTTAAGAATCGCATTGATTAATTCCACCATAGTCTATATAACCCCACTTTAATCAATTATAAGCCAACACATTTTAAGCATCGAAAAGCCCTTACAAAACTTTTTATAAAAATAACCTCTTTCCGTGTATGATACGTGTAAGATTGATAGATGACCTTGTAATTTATATTCGAATATATAAAGAATAAATTTATCTTCCTGAATGAAAAAGCCATTCATATGCCTTAGTTAGATAGGATCATAGAAATATAGAGGCTTATCCACAATATGGATTAGTGGATCACCTTTATAATCCCTATATATATTATTTAAGGTTATTGAGTATATGTTATAAAACAATCGTAACATATATATAACATGAACAAAATAAATAACAAGAGCTTGATCCATGCATGTTTTATCCCCCCCCCCCCCCTCTTTCCGTTCTTGATCCACTTACCCTTCTATCTTCTCAGGCATCATAAACGTCTATTTCATAGTTTGGATGATCAAAAACTAGATTTGACTTCATCACTAATCGAACATCAGAGGTTCCTTTTACCTTTTAATCGATTTCTAATAGTCCCTAGAATCATACACCAATAACTTTTAACGAATCATTGGGTCCTCTTCCCAAGTATTAGCAACAAAACATACTCAAAACTTAACTGAGGTAACTCTTATGACCTATCGGGGTAAGCATGATTGCAATATGCGTAGCTACTACTCATCATCATCATATTTGTAAGGATCCAGACACACACGTATTTTTGCCTGAGTTTCAGTTGCTACCTTCAACTTGTGTCACACGTTTTAAGGGTTTTGTATAATCATATGTAAAAATTTTAATACTCTTTAAATATGGATAAATGTATCTTTAAATTTAAAAGTGTAAACAACTTGTAAAAGATAGGGTTTATTCACCTTATCGTTTCCTAGCTTAGATAATCTTGGTCAACCTCGACACTCGATTCACCTTACATGACCTGATTTATCGTTCCAAACCTTGTTTAAACTCGTTAGGATTGGTTATGATGTTTAAAACTTTATTTTCTTAAATAATCAAATTTGTCTTTAGATATGTCATCATATGCTTTAGACGATCCCGTCAAATACATTGTTTGACTTTTGTCCAAAGCAGGCTTTATACGGACCATCGTAACATCAAATGTGCCGTTAGAATGAGCGGACACCATCTAACCAATTGAACAACAAACCCCCATGTGAGGCAACCATTAGTGATTAGACGGACCGTTAAAATATTTTGACAGTCCGTCTGACTGATTGCACATACATTGGATGGTGGAACCAAAAGAATAAGGAAAGATAGTGTAGAGGCTAATTTTTGCTAATTAATATAGGGAAAATGCTAACACATATAAAGTTTAAGCATTATTACAATGTATATTCAAGGCTAAGCGAGTGTGGTTCTAGTGCTAAGCACTAAGACCAAGAGACAGTAAACTCACATGTTGTTGACTTGATAATATTCTAGTTGTCTTTTGGTTATATTAGTGAAACACAAAGAAATCTAAAACTTGTAGTAGCCAGCCAGCCACCATGAGTTTTTATATTGTTAAAATTTTAATGTTTTCTTCTCTCTTTTTTTCGTAGATTTAAAAATTCTATGTCTTATTAGTAGGTACAAAATCGTGAATACAGATAATATAATTTAAAAGTTGTAAACTAATGTTTGTAATAAAATATACGACTACAACTATTGAATCTGAAAGAAGGTAAAGCGAATAAAATTATTATTATTATTATTATTATTATTATTATTATCAAGTGTGATGTGATGAGGGGGACCTTAATGACATGCAATATGGAAATGTGATACGATCCTACAATAATAATATTATAATTATTGTTATAATAATTATTACTATTATTTAAGTTTATCTATTATTTAGTTTCCTTTATAGTTAAGTTATGTTTCCTTATCGTTTATCTTTTACTATTTTTATTTCTTTGTTTTCTTATATATTGTAATCTCAAAAAATAATAAGAAAGAATTATTAATTTGGTTTATTTTCTCTTCTTCTCTTGTGTTCTTAGAAAATTGACGGTTGTCTCGAATAAACCGTAACAATTGGTGCTTTCATTGAGCCTTAGCCTAGATGGCTTTGGAAGAACTCTTGTTGGAACATCCACGAGTACCTTGTTTCACTTAGGCATTAAGCCTTTATAATATTTTAATATTATTTTGGTCGGGCATTATGCCTACCTTGTTTAGGCTTAGAAGTGCCCTAGATACTTGGGCAGCACTTCGACGCCGCTCGTTTCTCAACGCTCACTTGATCAACACTCCTTTCCACACTTTACACGTTTCTCGAGACACCTTTGGCACGCACTTCGAGGAGATCACCGGGTCGTCGGACAACACTTCTTTCTTGTTCGGAATGTCGGGGAGTTGCACGGAAATCGAGGTAACGGGCACGGAAAACGAGGTTTCGGGGCACGTTTATCGAGGTAGATTAGTGGCACGTAGTTCGAGGTAGTGAGAGAAAGCTAGAGAGAGAGAGTATGTATGTGTAATTGAGGTGTGAGGGGCTCAATCCCGTGGCTGCCTATTTATAGCCAAATTTTGGACCCCATCGCGATACGCGATGGGTCACTTGGCAGACCTATCGCGTACCGCGAATGTAGGTCTGCTAAGTCAGAGCCTAGACCTGCCACGTGTCGACACGTGGCAGGCTCCGCTACACGTGGCAACACGTGGCGGACGTGTTGCCACGTGGCACACGTGTCACATGTGTCAGACTACCCTATCGCGGTACGCGATGGGTGTCTCCTCTGACCCATCGCGTACCGCGATAAGTCAGGAAAATCAGAATTTATGTTTTGGTCCCTGGAGTTTAGAAATTGGCAGAATCGGTCCATTGACTTTGAAAAGTTGCATTTTTGGCCCAAAATTTACGTGATGTTACAGCAATTGCCAAGTCTGATTATGAAACCATTGTTAAGGAGGAAGTTACTCAAGGATTGGGGGATATGACCTTAGGTGGGCATACAACTAAATATAAGCAACAAAGTGGTAGTTCGATGGTTAATAAAGATGCCAATCAAATTTACAACAATACAATTAGCTTGTTGGCGCCGACACCGTTAAAAGGTTCAATAAGGCGACCCGTGTTGTGCCCGTTCGTTGACATTGGCCAGAATAACACCGGAAGACTTGAATGGTGACCACCGTGGTGCTATGTTAAGATCGCCCCACTTGTCGTCGTACGACTCGAGTGGAGACCGCCTTGGCAATGGCATTCCGTCCTTGAGGACAAGGACGTTTTCAAGGGGTCGAGAATTGATACGATCCTACAATAATAATATTATAATTATTATAATATTATTATTATTATTATTATTATTATTATTATTATTTAAGTTTATCTATTATTTAGTTTCCTTTGTAGTCAAATTATGTTTCCTTATCGTTTATCTTTTACTATTTTTATTTCTTTGTTTTCCTATATATTGTAATCTCGTTAAAGAAAAATAATAAGAAAGAATTATTAATTTGGTTTATTTTCTCTTCTTCTCTTGTGTTCTTGGGAGATTGACGGTTGTCTCGAATAAATCGTAACAAAATGTTTAAAGAAAGTGGGCACCTCACTTTTGTTCTATAATAGATGGAAACAACCTCAAAATAAAAAGCATAGGATGGAAGAACACATAATTTCAATCAATTAATTTTTAGAATCTAAATTCCAAGAATCAATGCTTTGAATAAAGTAAAAAAAGGGTTCTTGTTTTTGTAGAATATTTGCAAAGATGTTAAATTGGTTGTTAGATGTTAGCATCACATAGATGGAAAGATTCTTGAGGAGTCATCTTCATAGGCTCCACCACTGATGGCAAATTGGCAATCCCATGGACTTTTTTGTCTTCAACTTTTCATAATCATCAAACTCCCAAAATGTTAATTTCTAAAACCATCAATATTTCCTTTGTTCATTCGTGTGTTAAAACAGGTTCAAGATGACATGAAGAAGTCCATGGAAGTTTACATGAATATAGACCTGGAGCTTTTCAAATAGAGCGAAGCATGTTTGAGAAAACCTCCACTAGGTTTGACTCGTTTAAGTTAAGCCCACAGTTTGTGTTTGCATCCTAGTACGTTAATTAATGTTTGAGAAAATCTCACATATGAAATGCCCACCCATTTATAGGCTATAAGTGCCCATGTCCGATACTTCCACACTGATAAGTGATAACTAAGGCCTAGTTTATCTTTTTCATTGGCCGCCGGGTATTCAATGATTGCTCACTGTTTATGTGTGATTGGTGTCATAGTTTTATCTATTGCTCGTTTAATTGAGTGTTTGGAACGTCCATGCTCATGTATTTTAGTGTGAAGATTAGTGCTATGGTTTTTATATGTTTTTTCTCGTAATTTTGATGGTAGCTAATAATTTATTCATATTTAATTTTGTTTTCCATGTGAATAAATATCCATTATTATTATTATTATTATTAGGGAAAATTCCCTAAATGATCCATTTGAAGAGAGAGGAAATTTAAATAACCCATTATTAATCAATATTCTCAAAATGGACCAACAAATATGGACTGGAGCGACAGGATTTAAAAAGATTTGAATCTCGTCTGCTCCGTCCAAATTTAAAGTGAATCCCGTCTTTCCCGTCCAAATTTTAAATAATCTCGTCTTTCCCGTCCACATTTTTAATAATTTCGTCTTTTCAGTCCAAATTTTAAGAATTTTTTTTTGTCTTTTTCTCTAACACTTTTTCCTCTCTCTTTCAACCTCTCTTTTTTTTCCTCATCTTCATCATCATCTTTTCTTTTTCATCACCGGAAATAAAATGAAAACTCATTAATAGAAAATGGTCAAGTTCCAAGATTTCTCGTCGTTGATCGAAAATTATTACTATGATTTATGTAACAATGATGAAGATGACGATGAAGCCACTCCGTTTTATTGAAATCTCTCTCCTCAGACAAGTCGAAAGCTAGAAATCGATGGAGATGATGAATAAAAAGAAGAAGATGATGATGAAGAAGCAAAAAAAAAGAAGAGAGAGGTTAAAAAAGGGAGAAAAAAATGTTAGAGAAAAAGACAAAAAAAAATTCTAAAAATTTGCACTGTAAAGACGAAATTATTTAAAATTTGGACGAGAAAGCCGAATTCACTTTAAATTTGGACGAGAAACACTGATTCACTATAAATCTGGACGGAGCAGACGAGATTCAAATCTTTTTAAATCCAATCGCTCCAGTCCATATTTGTTGGTCCATTTGAAGAATATTGATTATTAATGAATCATTTAAAATTTATCTCTCCTCAAATGGGTTATTTAGAGAATTCTCTTATTATTATTATTATTATTATTATTATTATTATTATATATAAAGCAAATAAAAAATTGATTGTTTCATGTCTACGAAGCTTCTTTATTCACTCAATTGTTTCGGCCGCTGGTAGAATAAACAATTGATTTTCTTCGTCTTCTACTCCTCTCCACTGTCAACATAACTCACTAACAAAGAACACCAATATCCCATTTTCCTCTAAAATAATTAGATTACAAATCCCATTTTAATGCTCTAAAATATGGGAAACGCTCAGTCACCTGCCGCCGATCCTCGTTTCACTTCTGCCACCAGGCAATAATACTCTTCCTGATCATCGCCGGCGTTCATCAACACCACCACCACTAGCCCCGTCGACGGCGTTCTATCTATTTTGGTGGTTAATACGTGTTGCACGCTAGGTGTTCGACGAAATTACGACTTACGTTCGGATAATTTAAAGGTTGTTTACTTGCATTTGGGTGTTTAAGGGGGTATTTTGAGTTGGAGTTCTACCCAATTTGCTTTATTTTGGAGTTATACATTCCTTCTCTTATGCCTTAACGGTTGTTTTGGGGTACTAGATGGGGGGTGAGCAACCCGTAGTTGCTCCCCTCCTTCGAGTGTGAGGGGTTTGGTCTTTAATTCTTGCTCTAACTCATCTCGAGTCGGGGTCTTTAGGGGTCCGGTGTCTTTTGTGATTTGTTTGTTTTCTGTTCTCGTGTGTACATGGCTACCATAAAAAGAATTCGAAACGTAAATACAGGAGGGCTTGGTCCTAGCTCCACTTACGGTTTAAGGCCATGCCCCTTTAAGCATTTCCACGAGTGTAAGGATGGTAGACCTGGGTCCTCGGGGTTTTTCCGTCTACTTGAGCACATGCAAAGTACCCATTTCAAAACGGATACTCGGAAGAACCTTTTAAAAGATGCTATCTCCAAGGATTTGGACCTTTTTATAGATGTTGGGGAAGCCCTTCGGGCGGGGGATAAATGGTTATGTGGGAGGTGCATGACGTTGCATGCCCTTAGCAGGGGGTGCAAGCATGCTGATGGTGTCTATTCTTTTTCCGTGGATTCTGGAGATGCTGGAGAATTCATCGATGGTGTCTATTCTTTTTCCGTGGATTCTGGAGATGCTGGAGAATTCATCGTTGGGATCCAGAAACCTAATCGTGTGTCTGTGGATAGGGACCCAAGTCCATCTGTAGGAGTGGTTGGGGATGTATCCCTTTTGGAACAGGTTTTCTCCCTTCCCATTCAAACGGTTAAGAGCATCCCCCCAAGTTGTCGTTTGACGTTTGCTCAGACTTTGGCATGCGCTTTACGCAAGGTAGTGGATTCACCAAGCTCGATTGAGAATTGGGTCAAATTACTATTGTTGCCGCGTTGTACTTTAAGGGTGGTGAAACCTTCCACTAGGCAGGAACGCAGGTCAGGGAATCGAAAGTCTTTGCAATGTAGTAGCATTCAGCAAGCACTTGCGGTGTGGAAAGATGGATCTGGCTTTCCTGACTTGGTTCTTTCTCTCTTTGATAATGTGGGGGGAAGCACTTTTTCTAAAAGAGAGGTGGGAGGGGAGGAGGGTTCTGAAAACAGCCTCAATATTAAACAATGTCTCAGGAAAGTCAGGGATGGTCATTTCACAGCTACAGTCAAGGTATTATGCTCAAGTGGGGTTGCCCCTCTCGGAGATTCAACCATGAAAGCCCTCATTGATAAACACCCAGTGGTGCCGCCTCCGTCCTTGCCTTCTAGCTCTGTCGCCCTGCCTACTCTCTCTGTGGATGGGGACTGCGTGCTTAGATGTATCCGATCATTTCCTAAAGGGACCTCATGCGGGAGAGACGGGATGCGGGCGCAACACTTGTTGGACGCTCTTAGTGGTGAGGGATCAGTGACTTCCATGGGTCTGCTCTCAGCCATCACTGAAGTCGTCAACCTATGGCTAGGGGGTCTGTGCCACATGGTGCTCGCTGAGTTTATTGCTTCGGCCCCCCTTACCCCTTTATTTAAGCCGGATAATGGAATTCGACCCATTGCTGTGGGAGCTATCTGGCGTAGGTTGGTTTCTAAAGTGGCTATGAAGATGGTTGGAAAGGAAATGACTCAGTATTTAGGGGACTTTCAGTTTGGGGTAGGGACCCCTAATGGGGCAGAGGTGGTGCTTCACAGCAGAAACCGGTTTCTTAACTCTTTTCACGCGTACGGTTCTTTAGCTATGCTTACCGTGGACTTCTCCAACGCCTTCAATATGGTCGACCGCACAGCCCTTCTCCGGGAGGTTCATCATCATTCCCCGTCTATCTATCTATGGGTCCAGTTCCTTTATGCCTAGCCGGCTAGGTTGTACGTTGGTGATGACTGTATAGGGGCTACTACTGGGGTTCAGCAGGGAGACCCCCTTGGGCCCCTCCTCTTTGTCTTAGCATTACACCCTCTTGTTCTTCGGGTAGAAAATGACTGTAACCTCCCATTTCAGGCTTGGTACTTGGATGATGGGACTATTATTGGTGGTGCCAACGAAGTCACTAAAGCCCTAGACATTATCAGCTCGGAAGGGCCATCATTGGGGCTGCAACTTAATATTAAGAAAACCGAGGTTTTTTGGCCAACGTGTAATGGGGTAAAAGTTAAAGATGGGCTTTTACCTAGTGGGATTGGTAGACCAGAGGGAGGGGTAAAGCTCCTTGGAGGGGCTGTTAGTCGAGATCCCTACTTTATTAAGGAGTTGGCGAGGCGGAGAGCATCTCGTGCGGTTGATCTTATGAAACTCTTACAATGCCTTAGGGATCCCCAGATCGAACTCCTCCTGCTTAGGTCTTGCATGGGGGTTGCTAAGTTGTTTTTTGGGTTACGAACATGCCACCCCCATATGATGGATGGTGCGGTATCCTGTTTTGATAAGGGGCTTCGAGAAGCCATCAAGACATAGTTGTATGTGGAGGCCCGTTCTTTGGTGATCTTCAGTGGCGACTTGCATCTTTACCGATGCGCTTGGGGGGTTTAGGCCTTCTTTCAGCTCATGATGTTGGAGTTTACGCTTTTGTAGCGTCGAGGGCTCAGTCTTGGAAGCTACAGAATCACATCTTAAGAAATAGCGAAGTTGTCGACCTGGACTCAGACTATGTGCAGGCCCTGAAACGCCTAAATGGCGCTCTCCCAGACTTTGACATTGGCGGTTTCTCTAATAAGGACACCGCCCCACCAAAGCCTCAAAAAACTTTGGCGAATGCCCTTTTTGGAAAAATCGCTCAAAGCGTGGGAGAAGTTTTTGGATTGTCCCCCCAACAGAAGGCGGTTATTGAATGCTTACAAGGTCCTCATGCCCAAGATTTTCTGACCGTTTTTCCGATTGATGGCTTGGGCCAAAGCATGTCTGCGGTCGAGTATAGGGCCATTATTAAGTACCGTTTGATGGTCCCAATGTACCCAGAAGACGAAACATGTCCGATCTGTCGTAAGGCTTGCCTGGATATATTCGGAGAGCATGCGGTTCATTGCAAGGAGATGCCTGGGTTTAAATACCGACATGATTGGGTGCGGGACGTTCTTTGGGACATCTTAAGGCGAGCTGGGATATCAGCTAAAAAGGAAGCCCCCCCGTAAACTTCCTTACAAACCCCACGGAAGGGAGATCCACTCTACGACCGGCAGATTTGCTCGTCTTTGGTTGGGCCGGGGGGAAACACGCTTGTGTTGACCTCACAGGGGTATCTCCCTTAGCTGGTTTGAGGGATAAAGGGTTTGTAGCTGGGCAAGCAATGAAAAGGGCTGAAACGAAGAAGGTGGAGAAACATGCTAAAGTCTGCGAAGAGAACCAACATGTTTTTGTCCCTCTGGCTTTTGATACATTTGGCTCCTTGGCACCGGAAGCTATCCGTTTCCTAACCAGGGTCCAACGGGCTGTGCATAGCAATGTGTCGACTCCAAAGGGGCAGGGGTATGTCTTTAGCAGGTTAGGGTTTGCAATTCAGAAAGGGGTGTCGGCGCAGCTTGTTGCCCGCCTACCTGCTATGTTGATGTAATATCTATGTTTAAAGAAGTTATTTAGAAAAAAAAAATGGAGAAACCCAATTCGTATGTAATAAACTCAACATTTAGTAGAGATGTACTCAAATTTGGTTTTAAATGTTTTATTATTGAAACTGAATTTTAGATTTTTTTTAAAGTGTACGTACTTTCAATTATTTGTACCACAACTAAATAATATAATTCATGAATGCAAAAGGTGGGGGCCGATGGCAATGCTAGTGACACAAAGTACATGTATGAACTAATTATGTCTTTTTTTTTTAATGTAAAAATGTCTAGGTGGTTGAAAAACTGACTGATGAGTGATGGTTGGTGTTAACGAAAGCGTGTTAACGAAAAGATCAATTATAGATCACAAATTTTATGATTTTCATTGAGTATGAAGCAACATTAAAATTAAAAACTGAATTAATTTGTGGGTTATAGCTTAAAAAAATTGTTATCTTTATTATGAATAAGTTTTTTAACCGATGAACATCATTCTCTACTCTACACCTGCTAGATCTACTCTTAAAATCATCATACTTGTAGTCTGTAGAATTTGAATCCACGTCCACTAATTTGAGAAGAAGACCAATTTACCAACGCATTGAAGATCATTATGAACAATTCTAGGATACTTCTCCCTAATCTTTAATAGTAGTCATAAACTAATGTTTTAAACTAGCAATATTAATTGATAATACACCAACAAATAACTATAACTTCACTAAAAGTTTTGAGTTAAAAAGTATGATTTGGTAAACGTGACTAGCAATATTAATTGATAATACACATATAAATAATTAAAATTTCACTAAAAGTTTAGTTATATAAAAATATATAATGAAAGGATGACAATTTTGTTTTTATCAAAATGAAGTATTAATAATATTATTTATAAAAGGTAGAGTCAATTACACGTATAATATATTATTATAGAGGGTCAAGTTACTCTATAAAGGAAAACAAAAATGATAAGGATTAAACATATTTGTAACCAAATAAAAAACCCTTAAAAATAATAAATAAATAAATAAATCACAACTCAAAATTTAATAAAAAATGAAAAAAGTAAAAACACAAAAATGTTTCCACATTCTTTCTCGTGCTCATAAAAAAACACAATGGTAGGTGAAAAGGGTCATTGTGCCTTTTTGTTTATCATTGTGTTTTGTGTTTAAATTCGTCATTGATTGCGTCTTTTTTTCTTAACGTTGTGTTTTTTTTTCTTTCTATTGTGTTATATTACTCAACATTGTGTTATACTTTGTTCGACATAATGTTATACTTTGCGATATATTGTGTCTTTTTTTAGTTATAATCGTGTCTTTTGTTCATTTTCGTCATTGTGTCTTTGACCTCGGTGTTGTTTTTTCGTCATTTTTTTTATTTTTTTTGTATTTTTGTATTTTTATTTTTGAACGGGAATGATGGCGGTAACAATTTCGTTTTTTTTAATTTTTTTCGCTTTTTATTTATATTTTGAGTTATGATTTTTTTTATTATTTTTTGTGAATATTTTTCAAAAGTTTTTTGTGTGATCACAAATTCTTCTCACACTTCTAACTTTTGTCTTCCTTTGCATTTTAGCTTTACCCTAACATATGATTTGGTAAAGGTGACGTATTTAATTTTATCGTGAATTACATGTTTGAGAAAAGACTAATAAGAGTGCCTGCGCGTTGCGGCGGGGATACAATTGTGATTCAGTTAGTAGCGGCTCCTTGTGTTACCGACTTTCGATAGTAAAATTTGGTTTCCGTATATTTTACGATAGTAAAATTTGGTTTTCGTATAGTTTATGATACCATGAATTTTAAACAACAATTTTAGCCAAAGATAAAATAATATAAAAAGCATAATACATGTATTCTATTTTTTTTGTTTGATTGCGTTTCATTTACGTATCAAATGTTGTATTTTTAATTAAACATTTGTTGAAGAACATGTTAGAGGCTGTAGTTGAACTAAAAAATGTATAAATAATTGAAAGTTTTAACCATAACAACAAAAATGAATATCAAAAAAGAAACTTTTTAAGCCTAAAATAATAAGTTGTGTTTCCACACATGTTTCAAATGATAACATGTAAACTTTAAAATATCATTTAGATACATAGGTTAGCAGATCCAACTTAGCATAACATACATAATGTAGAGGTAGGGTATTAAACCAACCATTTAACCAAGTATGACACCCAAGTTAAGGCGTTGGGCGGAACACTAGGCGCCCAAATATCACTCACGTCAGGCGTAGTGCATGGCGCCAAGAGTGCAGTCCAATATAATAAACTTTTCGTGACACCTTGGGAATGGTAATACAAAGGTCCCACCAGTATGGGACAAAAAGGGTGCAATCTACATAGGGATAAACACCCAACCAATGGGGATTAAACAACACACAAAGGATGGTACAAACAGTACAAGCACGTCCCTGTCAAAAGACCATGATGTCCACCAACTTCCACCAACCTCCACGATCACACGGGTGGAGAATATTATTGGTGGAAATACCTGACAAGGTAGTGGACTACACTCTCCCTCCTCCGGCTATAAATACCAATGGACATCCAAATGGTAAAGGACATACTCTCTCCTACTATTACTATCAAACAATATTATCTTATACTATCAAGTACTGATTCTCACGCCGGAGGGTGGTTACGAGAGAATCCCCCCATTCCTCGTAATGAGCTCACGGTGTTCTGTTTTGCAGGGTACACTCGTCTGTGCCAAGAAGGTTTTATAACCCATTGTGTAGAATACTTAACCATAACCCTCGGACTAACGTGTTAGACCTTGAGGGGTGGATTTGTGTTTCTTCATTGGCGCCATCCGTGCATATAGCTAGAACAATTACTAAACTCTCACTCCGTTCTTGACTCAGATGAGTGGCAAGACCACACCGAAAGAGGTTGGCCAGACGACCAACCAAGAAGGAAATATAGAAAATCTGGACATCATTGGAACCGGTGAAGGTTTCGTTAACACGTCCACCATTCATCCTACCGTCACAGACAAAGACAAAACCAAAACACGTCCCAAAGTAACCATGCTGCCAGATATCATGGCTTGGTTAGAAGCAGAACAACAAAAACTGCGGGACAAAGTACAAGAGAAAATGGCATCCGTTGTGAAACCTAGAACGCTGTTAGATACAGCCTCTAGTAGCAACGAAGAAGAATACGAACAACACTCAACGCCAACTCGTACGAAGAAGTCACCACTGGCTCAACAAAACAGCAAAGAAAAACAACAGTCGCGTCGAGAAGCAGACTCGCGACTAGACGACCCAGACTATGAAGAAAGCTAGAAAGGGTTAGACGCCAAGAAATTGGTAAAATACCACCTAGAAGCGGCGGTAGATTTTTCCAAACCATACCGGCCAACAACATCGGCGGGAAAATCGAAGTTTGTGGCAAGAATAGCGGAAGCAGAGCTGCCAGAAAATCCCAAAATACCCCCAACGGTAGGCCAGTACAATGGCATCTCAGATCCAGACGATCATTTGCAAACCTTTACAGCCGTTGGGTTAGTATCAGGGTGGACCATGCCGTTGTGGTGCCACATCTTTACATTAACACTAGTCGGAGCCGCCAAAGCATGGTTCGAAAGATTGCTAGATGGGCAAATCACAAGCTGGGAGGACTTAGCGAAAAAGTTCACCCAACAGTTTAGTCAGCAACGGTGACACATCAGTGACCCAGCAGACATTCTAAATGTCGTCAGAAAAGATAATGAAACGCTAGAAGATTTCATCACCAGATTTAACCAAGAAGGCCTGAATATCGGCGGCATAAGTGAAGAACTGCTGCGAGCAGCCTTTCGCCAAAATGTAAAATGTGACGATCTCATTCGTAACCTTACGGGCAGAGATGGTATGCCACAATGATGGAACGATGTTATGACCGCGACCAAAAGGTACGCGCGAATGGAAAAGAGCCTGGGGAAAGAACTGGAAAAAAACGACGCCATAAATGACATTAAAAGGGCCCGCCAGGGCAAAAGGACTTCTTCCGTATGGTCAAGGCTGAACAATGAAATAAATCTCACCACGTATGATTCCTCCGTAGCCAGACAGAAAGGTCAGACAAATACGTCCAGATGGACTCCGCTGACAAAAAGCTCAACCCACATCATGTATACTGAAGGAATCCAACTGAAAAAGCCGGCACCAATCAAACAAAGGCCAAACACAGACATAAAAAGTTACTGTGACTTTCATGAACAACATGGCCACACAACAAAACAGTGTGTCAACTTGAAAGATGCAATCGAAGAATACGTTAAAAACGACAAGTTGGATCACCTTTTTAGAAACATCAAGGGAAAATATAGACGTCCACCCCCTAAAGATGGCGGAAGACCAGAAAAGAAAATCAAAGATCTTCATGCCAATATGATCTCAGGCAAAGTTCAGATCAAGAAAATAAGGCAAACAGAGTGGGCGGTATGGAAGGAAGAGCAAGTCATCTTCCCAAAAGTAAGAGGAAGTCCAAACAAAAAAGCACCTTTGGTGATCACAACCGTATTCGGTAACTACAGGACTCCACGTTTCTTTGTCGATGCGGGAGAAACATCCAACATCATGTACCGCCAGTGTTTCGACTTACTGGAAGAAAAAGACAGGCATCAGTTAACAGCTGCCAACGCTCCGATCGCGGGTTTCAACCAGAGCATTGAATACCCGCTGGGGCAGCTGGCATTCCCAGTCGAGCTAAGTGACGGGCTTCATTCACGAACGGAAGACGTTGATTTTCTGGTAATGGAGACTCCTCACCCACAGTATGACATAATCCTGGGAAGAGAGACTATTGGCGATTTTAACGCTACTCCGTCAACAGCGCATGGAATATTGGGGGTATCAACACCAACGGGGATAGCAATGATACACGCCAACAAAGAATGCAACATAGCAGAAAGAAAAACACCGCCACAAAAGATGCTGAAAACCAGCAAAACTAGAGAAATGGAAAAATGGGTGCTCAACAAAGAATTCCCATAACAAAGCATAACCATTGGACCAACCATCTCTGAAGAAGCGCGTGCGGCGCTCAAAAGCTTGTTAGTCAAAAACATTGATGTTTTCGCTTGGACCCCGGCGGACATGACAGGGGTCCCAAGAAGCAAAGCGGAGCACGAATTAAAAGTCAACCCAACTTTCGTCCCGGTTGTACAAAAAAGAAGAAGGATGGGACCAGAACAAGCAAAAGCTTGCGACGAACAAGTCCAGCAATTAATAGATGCAGGCATAACCCGAGAAATTCAGTACCAAACATGGGTTGCCAACCCGGTAATGGTACCCAAGGCAAACGGCCAATGGCGCATGTGTATTGACTTCAAAGACCTCAACAAAGCGTGCCCAAAAGATTGTTACCCATTGCCAGAAATTGACCTCAAGGTAGACGCATTGGTACCATTTCAGTTTAAATGTTTTCTGGATGCATACAAAGGGTACCATCAAATCCACATGGCGGCAAGAGACCAAGACAAAACAGCGTTCTGAACAAACAACGGAACATATTGTTATAAGATGATGCCGTTCGGCCTAAAAAACGTTGGGTCTACATACCAGCGATTGATGGACAGAGAATTCAAATCTCAAATTGGAAGAAATTTAGAGGTCTACATGGACGATTTAGTCGTTAAAAGCAAAACGGAGGTAACAATGTTGAAAGACATCGAAGAAACCTTCAAAAAGCTAATATCAATCAGCATGAAGCTTAACACAGGAAAATGTTTCTTCGGAATGGAAGAAGGAAAATTCCTGGGAGTAATAGTAACAAATGGCGGCTTCAGAGCCAACCCAGAAAAACTAGAAGCTGTATTAAAAATGCCTTCACCAAAACCTGTCAAGCAAGTGCAAACACTTAATGGCCGATTAGTCGCGCTGAACAGATTTTGTCAAGTCATGTTGAAAGATCTTTTCCGTTCGTGTCAACCTTGAGGAATTGCCTCAAGAGATCTCAATTTCGGTGGACAGAAGAAGCGGAAAAAGCATTTCAAGAAATTAAGACGCGCCTAGCGGAACTACCAATGCGGAACTACCAACGCTAACAGCCCCTAATACATATCATTTCATTCTTTGAAGATATTTTTAGATTAAACTAGATGACATTGAAAACCACAAACAAAAACATAAACGCCATGTTGGCACCACTTTATCAACTCATTTACTACTATCTATAATCATATTGTTTTTATAAATTTTCATGTAAGCAGACACGTCAACCCAAAACAGTAAAAACTATCAAAAGTGGGCATCTAGAAATCATCTTACATAATACGCGAACCTTTGAACCAACAAAACATGCTTTTGCAAACATTTAAATCATTAAGAGCCCTAAACACATGAACAAGGCTATCATAATGTGCTTAGCTAAATAGACCATGCCATCCACACGACCAATCCCCAAGTTAAAACTCTTTGACCTAAGCCACGGTCCCCATGCTTGAATTTAGTCCCGGTTCCACATCATGGCCCGCTAGGTACATTAGCTCAACGGAGCATCACCACTCCATGTCCCTATCATGATTGTACGTAATGATCCTCTTAGAAGGTGTTGGGATATTCTTATCAGTAAATGTACTCCAGACGGTGGGTGCTATCGGTCATTTCTTCGAAGAGGAGACAGACACATATAAGAATTATAAGATTACTACTACAATGTTTAATATCCTTAAAATTAAAAACTAAAAAGATGATGATGAGGTTGTTTGTACTTTGTAGCAAGGCTTCAAAATTTTTTATGAAAGTTGTCATTTTCTTAATTGAACTAAAATAACGCAAGTGATGCTCGGCCTTATGCAATATAAAAAATATGTATGGTTTTTTCACCTACTCAGTTGTCATTATTATTGTTACTACTACATGTTAATAATCTCGTTTTAATTACTTGTTGCGGACAATCTTAACAAGGGAAAACACTATCAATGGAGGCAAGTACCGTGTTGCAGACAATCGAACCAGACCCATTTTGTTAACGGGTCATGTAAGTTTACCCAGAGCCTGTTTATTCTTTGTTAAAATTTGGTTTTAAAGATTTAAATGTAACGGGTTAACGGGTCAGCCCGGCTTTATACAAACACTTCAACCCGAACCCGACCCGTTTTTTTAATGGGTCATGTAAGCTGACCTGGAAACTGTTTATTTTTTTGCTTCGGGTTCGGGTCGTGTTTCGGGCCGTGTCGGAACCTGCCGCCCCTATAAAATAGCAATGAGCTGAAACAACGAAGCATATATCATCAAAATGTATGACAGTGCTTCATCTAATGCTCTTACATCAACACCATTAATAAAATGAACAAAGTAAAGCTGCAATATTAAACTGCAAACCTGGAAACGCGACAATACTAACAATATTTCAACGCTTCACACGAATATGTAAGTTGTAAAATGCTGCTTCTTCCAAATCAATTCTGGCAAAAACAAAAATATGCATATAGATAAAAAAAATGTGTGTTCTTCCAGCCGTGACAAATCAAATGGATTACCACATAAAAAACTTCATCAACACTAAAAATAGAAATGCTTAGTTATGATATGGCTTAGAGACAAATTCATAAATAAATAAATAAATAAATAAACAAATACATGGAGATCGAGCTTTATCACTTCCAGATTTAAAACAAAAGATAGTTCATTTAATTTTTATTGGCTTGTTTTAAAACAAAGCATCTGTTCTTTAAAAAAATCACCTAAAGATGTTAATTTATTAAACCAAGAAGTAATAATATTCTATGTTGAAGGCAGTAGTTGGTGCATGTTTTTTGTGTTTGAATTTTTTCACTAAAACTATCATGTGGACATGGAGCAAACTCAATTGTTCTTTGATCCATCAATTCGCGTATATTTTATAAACTATGTCAAGATACTTTTCACCTCCTAGGGTTGTCACTATTGTTGTTAACTTGTTACTACTACATGTTAATAATCTCGTTTTAATTTATTTGTTGCAGACAATCTTAACAAGGAAAAACATTATCAATGGAGTCAAGTACCGTGATGATCCCACCATTTTTAGGCGGGAGTTAATCAACGGGCGTCGTTGCATTACTAATGCATCCGGTGATACCCGAAAAGTAAGTCATAAACCGGGATCAATCAATGCTGGTGTGCCCATAAAACTAAAAAGGATTATTAAACGGAATTCACACAAGAGTTTAAACAAACACCTGGTGTGCAAACATACTGATGTTGATACATAACGAAAATATATAATACCAATTAAATAGTTGGATTGCATCAATGAGATCCACAAAATGCAAATAAACTAAAGATAATAAAGACGCAAAATCTTGCATGTTAGACAGTTGGGTTGGTACACCGTGATTTGTGATTGTGGAGGTGGGCTGTAACATAAGCATTTTATTAAGAAAAACATAAGCAAATAATATATAAAAAACATACCTTATGTTAGTATTTTCTTCAAATAAAAATCTTATAAAGAAAAACATATGCAAATAGTATATTAAAAACATACCCCTGCAACAGGGAATGTTGGAGATCTTGTGTTATCAATTGGTTTATGCCCGTAATTAGCTCCAATTACAAGAACTTAAAATTTTATATATAACTTGAGCGTGAGTTGACTCTTCGTTGCATAACCGTTAGTCCCCATAACTTGGGTTGAAACATGAGTTTTATATCCAACTGGTCCACCTTTGCCAACCCGAAATCCGATAACTTTGCACCATAAACCTCACCCAACAAAAATTTTAAGCTTTCAAATTTTTATATATATATAATTGATGGCTTCATATTAGCATAAATACTCCAATCATCAGGCTATTTTCAATCGAGCCATTTCCTGTTGGCAAAGTAACTTGGAAAAAAGGTAAAATCGTCATTAGTAAAATTAAACAAAACTATTAACAAACACCTATTCCAGAAACCACATGCGTTTACCACTGGCTTCATTTTTTCATGTAAAACTCCAACGCTTTCGAATTTGACATGACTTCAACATTACTGTCAATGCGATAAGCAAATTCATTAACAATATCACGACCATCACGAGTCCATCAATGAACACAATTGCAACACACGAAGACATATAAATCATAGATTCCATTCTAAATTGACTTCCCATATCAAAACATTTGCGGCTTAATTTAATAATTTTTTTTTTATTATTTGAAGTTCAATTTAAAACACTTTGCATCCTAATATTATATTAGAAACTGTTTGGATCCTAATACAATATTACCAGTTCTGTATATAGGTCATAATTATATTACCAGTTAACAATAATACTGGTTTGCATTCAGTGAGCAATATTGTGCTTACAATATTTACAGTAACATTTATGCATACTAATTTGCATACATTTCTGCGAACCACTTATATAAACAGTTTTATTCAATCCCATCATAATATTACCAAAACAATAGTTTAATTAACAATTTACTGTATACGGTTTACATCCCTCGACATATGTCTACAATGGGTGTTACGAAACCTACCCTCTTCGCCAACTTGAGGGTGGGCCTCACCATTATACTAAGTCATTGCAATTAAACATACACACAAATTTATTCCGAGGCATTCCTCGTACCCCGTGGCCAGCATGACGACAGTATGCCTACTGCATACCAATTATGTAAGGATTCAAACATGTGCCACTTTATGAATATCAAACACTCATTTGAATCAGTTTGGAGAAAAAATCAGATTCAAGAAAAATTCAAAAATGAAAAATCTTACATCAAATTGGGTTTAATAAAATTTTAACTCACCTTAAAATCAGATTGAAACCATGAATTAGTGCATGAGAAATCACATTGGCAAACCGAAAAGTAATTACCTTTATGATGAGCCTGCGGTGGTTAGATAACAAGTAAGTGTTGAAATATGGATTTACTACTAAACGCTTGCACCCTAGAAAAGAATAAATAAGTAGTTACCTCTTGACAAGCTCATTCAATAGCTTTGCATTCTGAACCACATTAGCCTTCAGATTCTTGTTCAACAAGCTGCCAGTGATCCAAATTAAAAGATAAGATGATGACCAAAGAATCAAACAAAGTTACATTTACTTTATACCAAACTTCATTCTCTACTTCATGGTCTCAAAATCATTACCGCATAAATGAGACTCAAAAAATGGAAAAGCGGAAACAACAGATAAGTAGTAGCAAATATTAAAATCTACATTCCTGATTCAATGTGTATACGTATTTTGAACATGACAAAATGGAAAAACTCGTCCTTTATGTTTGCATCAATTTTCAGTTGTCGTCCTTTACAAAGATGAATGCCAGAAAACATCCTTCATGTTTAAAAACCCTATCACGTTATGTCCTTTAGCTCTAACCTGGTTAATTTTTGTCGTTAAATCTGGTCATGTGCAAGTCACGTGAGGGTATTTTTGTAATTTTGGATATTTGTCTTAATAATTAAAAATACAGAAATAGATATAATTTAACATAAAATTAAAACACCCCCCCCTCTCTCTCTCTACAATCATTCACCTGATCTCTTCCCCTTTCTCATCTTTCTCTCTCTAAATACACCATACCACCACCATCTCCGGTTACTCCACCACCGCCACCATCTCTGAGAGACTCCACTACCATCAAGAACTTTATCAGTTTCACCATAAAACCCACCACCATATCTTCAACAAAATCCAACCTATCTGGCAATGTAAACCCTAGTCCGACCACCAGTTTCAAAATCACATCACAAAATAGAGAGGGAAAAGTGGAGAAGTAACTCGTGTTATCCCTAGGGGAGTTTCCGGCGTAATTGCGGCAACAGTTACAGCAGATCTGCGTTTTCCGGTTCACCCACACTGGTCAAATATGTGATTTTCGTTCACTTACACCAAACCGCCACCACACAACCATGATGAAATATTTAGTGCAAGTTGTTTCAGATCTGCACAACATAGCTCGATTCCAACATAAACCCTAACTGTGATTCCGTAGCGGAAGTGGTGGATAACATATAGAGAATCAAGGGGAGGAGATAGGCGGAGGTGTGACGGTCGGCGGCGACGAAGGATGACGTGTTGCCGGAAGCCCCCAACATCTTCATCTCATTCCCTCAAAAATCCGTCATCAGAGGATAACGTTTTTCAGATCGGGTTTGGGGAACCACCGTGTAGGTGGTTGTGGTTGCAGGTGTGGTGATGGTTCGGTTTTGTAGAGAGAGAAGAGAAATGTGGTGGTGGTTTTGAAAATTTCAAGAGAGTAGGAAAACGGTCTTTAATTATTAAGACAAATATGCAAAATTACAAAAATACCCTCATTGCACATGACCAGATTTAACGA